>NC_081406.1:140544117-140844117 GCF_030272615.1 Cryptomeria japonica
ACTATTTATAGTAAAGATAGCACATACGCGTTGTTTAATGGGAAACACGCGCGTACGTGCTTCTTACACTATAAATACCCCGTATGTGCTTTTTAAACCATAAGTACCCCATACACGCTTCTGAATTTTTAGGCTTGGAAATAGGCCTGGATGACAAAGCTACGGATTGGAAGTTTGATTTCCCTCCATTTCTCTCATTTTTGACATGTTTTATTTTATCAACTTGGTTTATCAACTTTGTCATCATCAGGTTTACACTTCATAAAGTGGGTATTTCTAAAATTGCCACCATATTTTCACCCATCTTTTGAGCTTTCTAACCATATAATTTTTTTTCAATTTGAACAACAATAACATATTATTATTGAATTTCTTTTACTAGTGTCTCCATAGTTCTCACAGACATAGGTGCACCATTTTTTGAATAACTTTTGATATACGTATCCAAATTTAAAAAACTTTATATATTATTGTAGTGCACTTGATTCTTTACAAATTTTTTTTTTTTAAATTTTATTTTTGATTTGTTTAGTGCAACTTATGCTTCGCACATGAATAGGTACCGAATTTTCAGGATGTGCTCGATTGGAAAAATCATAAATAAAAATACTCAACAAAAAATTACAAAAAAATACACATCTTCTAGTCTCACTCTTAAATATCTTTCTGCCAAAGGATTTGTCAAAATACTAAAAGTAACTATGACTTTTTTGATGCGCACGTCAGACACTATGTTATGTTTTTTAGAAAAAAATAGGATCGGTTTTTTTGTGTGCGAAGGATTGACCCCCTTAATCTTATCCAATTTTGAAAAAGTTTAGTAGTTTGGAAACTAGATTCAGAGTACTACAATATTTGTTCTTTTATTATCTTCATATCTTGAGTGGATGACTTTCAAATTTTGCCTCTAAGTTCAGGTTCACCTAATTTTAGAAAAAAAGTGTCCACTTATACCCCCCTTTTTGACCACCATCTCTGTGCACTTACCCCTTATCGGATCCTCTTTTGAGCTTTCTTATAAATTTTTCCACTTCAGTATCCGAGTCTTCACTGGACTCATCATGAGCAACCTCTTCTGATGGAGTTGAAAGTAGCCTCTTTCTTTGAAGTTCCTTCACTGGTAGTCCTCATCTCATAAGCAGTTAAGGAGCCAAATAACTCATCCATTGTGAAGGTTTTTAGATACTTGGCTTTCTATCTTAGTATCATACTTATATATGAGTGATATAAGTACCTTTTTGATAATAACTTCTTCAGCTATACCCTCTCCAAGTCCTCTAATGGTGTTCACAGTTTCATCAACTCTATGAAGGTAATTTGCAATCTTTTCTTCATCTTTCATCTTCAAGCCTTTAAGCAGACCTCTTAGAGTTTGTAGTTTGGCCTCCTTGACCTTGACATCTCCTTCAAATAATATTTACAATTTATCCCAAGTCTCCTTAGCAGATGAGTAGTGCATAACCTTTACAAACTCATTATCAGACAACCCACTAAGGATAACATGTTTAACTTTTGCATTGTTTTCATATTCCTTAACATCCAGATCTATAGGAGGAACAATAGGGATAGTATACCCATTCTTTATTGACATCCAAACATCAAAACCTAGAGAGGATAGATAGGTTTCCATTCTTCTACTCCAAAAGGGATAATTGGTTCCATCAAACATGGGAGCTTTAGAGGAGGAATCATTTCTTGCCATTGTGTTCTTAGACCCAAATCTACCCAAGCTAGAGAAATCTTTGACCAATCGGGAACCTAAGGCTCTAATACCAATTGTAGAACACAATATGTCACTGAAAGGGGGTTAATTAGTAATATTTAACAATTTTAAAGTGGTGTGTGTGCAACCGAAAAGGTAAAGACAACACTAATAATCAAACACACAAAAAGTGAGCATCACATAACACCGGTTATATGAGGAAAACCCAATGTGGGAAAAACCTTGATGAGAAAAGCTACTAGAGTCTACTGCTCCAATCTAGCCTCACAATAAACAATTGTATTACAATATTTAGGGCACCAACCCAAGGAGCACCAACCCCTAATTTAGGTCACCAACCCAAGGAGCACCAAACCCTAGTTGTGTATAGGCACTAACCCCTAGCTATTTATGGGCACCAACCCCTACACCGAGCACCAACTCAGTTACACACAATGAAATGCCAACTTATTACAATGAAAGCACCTTGTTACAAATGAATTTTTGTAACACCTATTCAACTTCTCTCCACCAATTACAATTCTTCTCTATCTCACCGGTTTTTTTCACTGTCGGTTATCAAATCACTCTTTCTGAATCCATTCTGGTTAATCTTTTCCTTTGTTGACTTCCTCTGATATTCACCCTACACTCTATCACTCTTGGATGCCTTCCTACTAATTCACCTCTGCTCTGTTTTCTACAGGTTGTCATCCTTACTTTTTCTTCTGATTCTCCTTCTTCTCTACTTCTGCCTTGCTTGATCCCCACTGATACTCACCCCTCTCTACTTAACTCTCAGCTGCTATCATAGAGTCTCGATTTTCCAGTTCACACATTGTTATACTCTTTTGCAGCTAACTGGTTACATTAACCTTATTAGTTAAACCTCTACTAAACCCTCTTACCGGTTACACCTTTACAACCATCTCTCCTTTAGATACTTAGTTGCAACACTCTTCTCAGTTTGATCAACACTTTTTTTTGCTCAAGCACACTTCTCTCTCTTGCAACTCGCATCACCCATTCGTGTCTTCAATCTGCATATATATATCCTCTGGTTTTCCTGCCTAACTGCAATATTTAAATATTTTTTTCATAGTATTTTCTTTACCGACTTCAATTAGATCGAATCTCATCAAATCTCATCTCTGAGATTAATATTTTGCAACAAAGCAACATTGCACCACCATATCTCATTCTTTCTATACACGTTTTCTACTTTTGGCAAGCACGGCTTTGTTTTTTTATTAATCGCCATTAATGTCCTAGCAGTTTATATCTCCAAGTTGACTAGAAGATCAGATATCATGCATCGATCCTTACATCACCAATCCAATCTCAATCTGTCATTCTTCTTCGAGTTGCAAACCTCTTTCTTCATCTTATGAATTATGGGTTCGACATTAAATGCAAACTTAGTTGGCAACTACTTGACCGACCCTCACTTCACCGACCATTGCATATTAGCCACTTGGATCCTACGTGTCATCCTTTGTCGGCATCTACCTCAGCTCAGTCCACTTTGTCGGTTTAGATTCATTCACCGACTATACATGCAACCAGTGTATCCTTTACACTATTGGTTCTACATCACCCGGTTAACCTTCATACCTTCACTTTAGTGTTCTATTGATGGATCATATTGAATGGTCATCAATCCAAGGCATATGACCACAGTGAATGTGTTAGGATTCCCATAGATACTGAGAGGGGGGGGTGAATCAGTATCTAACTGGTGAGTTGATTATCTTAACTTAAAACATGTAGAACATATTAATATTGCATACCGACAAATAGACAGTAATGCAATAAACAGAGATAAAAGCAACCACATGAAAAGCACACCATAACATAATATTTTAATGAGGAAACCCGGTGTGGGAAAAACCTCAGTGGGATTTGTGACCCACAATATTCACTTACTGGCCAATAAGAGAATATTACTAGTACAATAGGGACCTGCACATGCAGGAAGTCCAAGTGCCTAGAGCTCCCTACTCAAATACAAAATAGGAAGTCTCACCGACTTACAAAATGGATTATATAAATCTAGTGTCTTGTACTGCTTCAAAATAGCATCTATAATGCCAGATCTAGTACCGGTTTCTGCTTTGCTTCTTACATAAACCCTTAACCTATAATTCACATAATAGGTCTACCTTATTTCGCCTAATTACATTCCTCTATCCTTACCTAATTGTTCTACAATGATCTCTTATATATATGAGTCATTTTACAATTTTCCAAGTTGGCTTATAATGATTTTACAATAATAAACAAAATATATTACAACAAAAATTCCTATCGGCCTCTGTGCCAGTATGCTTCCTTTCACTGCCGGTGTCAGTGGTTTGTGTGCCGGTGTAGAGTCTGATCTTGCTAGTGCCGGTGGAATGCCTTGCCGGTGTCATAGGATTGTAAGGTTGCCATCAATGACAAAACCTTTAGTCACCTACAATGTCTCATTGGAGTGTGCATTTCCCAGCAATCTCCCCCTTTGGTATTGATGGCAACACTCATGAGAAAATTCAAAAAGGTGTATCCAAAATTGAAGTCCAGCAATATTACCAAAAATGTGTGAGCTCCCCCTGAGCAGATGAGTCTTTAGCTGATTATTTTCTCATACCACTACTCCCCCTTTGACATCAATGACAAAGGTTGTCAAAGTGTCAATAGAGTATGGTTTCCTATCTCAACCTTGTAACCAGGTGGTTATAATTTGAAAAAGATCTGCCAAAACCAAATTTAGGCTTTCAAGGAACTTTTTACTGTCTTTTATGCTGCCTTCATTCTTTGAACTGTACCAGTGAGGTGTTGCATTTGCTCTGCCGGTGTTTTCTATCCTTGTATTAATGCATTAGATATTTCTTTCCTTAAGGATGCTAGATAGTCCAATTTTGGACTTAATCTCCATTTCAGATCCTTAGCCTTGTCTTTTATTTTCTCCTTTTCTCTTTCTAGCTTTAGTAACTCTTCCTCAAAACCTGTTATCTTTTGCTCAAAAATTGATAATGTATCTGATGAATAATAAAATTGTCTGCTAGTTGATTAATTTCCTCCAGTATCTTGCTCATTTTCCTGTCAATATCAACTATCAAAAATTTTGTCTTACAAGTGTCTCTGTACAAAGTTTTGAACTCCTTAAGTGTGTTGCACAGTTCCGGTAGAAGTGTGTCAAACTGTCTTGTACACTTCTTTATTTGTTCCTCAAAGAATTTATGTTTTTCTTTTTCTAACTTCTCTTTGAATGCTTCTTCCTTTCTTTTCTCAACTGTCACTGTGTTGTCAATAATATACTTAGACAAAGTCTCGAGTTGACTCAAAGAATCCTTATTATCTACATTGCATTTTGGAGCTATCATCTTCAAAATTGGGATTGTATCATCTATAGCTTTATATGCCTATGAACTACAATCTGTTATTTTCTTTATAGATTCTAAAAGAACTTCAATTACATTAGTTGTTTTGAATCCTGTGGACGAAGGGAAAACACTTTGTATCCCGCCAGTGGGAAAAATATCCTTGCTTGTAGTGACCTCTGGTAGGTCAGTCTGTGTTTCCATTTCCTTAAGCAATGGTCTGTCTTGTTCACTAGTTGTCGGTGGCACTGATTCTACATTAACCTGTTGTTGTTCTGGAGCCTATTGCTCTGCCTGTTGCTTTGCTTGTTTCTCTGTTTGTTGTTGTGTTTCTGTTTGTTTCCCTGTGTTACCTGTTGCCAGTTCTCCTTGTGTGTTATCTATTTCATTGGTTACCGGTGGCTCACTAGCCATATCAGTCTTACCAGTTGTGTCCTTGTCTACCACAATGTTGAATTTCTGAGTAGCAACATCAACTATGTATAATACCTCAGAATTAGGATTTGTATCCTCTTGTGACACATGCATACTCTCATCAGTCAGTTGATCATTAGTAGTTGTTACCGGTGGAGTATCTAGAGGTGGTGGGGATAAATTATCTCTTATTTTTATGCTAGGAGGTCCACCAACCTTTTATTTCCCTTTATCTTTGTCCTTTTGATAAACTTTGATTGGCTTGGGGTTTCTATACTCTTCCTATTTTTCCTTCTCAACAAGGAATATATCCCATGCATTTGCAGTTTCCTCTGCAACCTCATTTACTCTACTAGCCATAAGTGCAATATGCCAATGTGCAGTAGAGAATACTGATTGGTTAGCCTCTGCAATTAGATCATCTATTTCTTCCAGAGAGTTAACTGGGTAAACAACAAGTAATTTTTCAATTTTTATTTTCTTGTCAATCTCTACAACAACTTGTCTTCTTGCTTCTAGTCTCTTGAATAGTTCATCTGGTAGTTCATCTACAACTTGCATCAAGAACTTCTTGTAGATATCCAAGTGTAAAATAACACTATTTTCAACCTTTTCTTTATCATCAACTGATAGTGGGTCATATAGTTTTTTAATGTTCTTAAGCTTTCCTTCTTCTGTTATTTCATTCAATAGTCTGTCAATCAGAGCAATATTTTGTTGAGTCCTTTTCTTTGGTGTCAACTTCTTCTTAGAAGTTGTCTTCTTGACCAGGGACCTTACTGCCCGTTGTTTTTGCCTGGTTCTTCTAGGTGAAGGTGTGGATTCCAGTGAAGGTTCCCTTTTCCTTATAACTCTTTTAAATACTGCAAACATATCACTCTCTAAAGAAGTAGCTACTGGTGAAAGGTGAGTTTCTAGTTGTTGTGCTTTCAACTCATCTTCAGTGATACCAGTTTTCTTGAGTACATCTTCCTTTATAGCCTTAGCCTGTCTTGAACCTCTCCTCACAGTTGCTTCTACTTTCTTCACTCTTTTCTTGGATTGGATTTGGTTTTCAATGGTTTCTGCACTGCCAAATACTTCTTCCTTAGGTTCCTTGGGTGCTTCCAGAAGTGCTTTTGCATATGTTTCAATGATGCGGTCATCGGTCTCATAACCCATTTCAGTAACCCAAATTGTTCTTGGGATAACTGCTTCCATCCAGATCTCATCCTTGTATTTATTTACAATTTCTTGTGACAGTCTGACTCTAGAGTTCATCCAGGCCTTCAATGCTAGAAAATACTCGTTGATATTCTTTTCTTTGTTTTCACCCATATTGTTCAATAAGTCAGATAACTGTTTTCCTACCGGTATGTCAAATCCAAGGTTCTTGTTACGTATACTGGGTACCTGTTTGGTTATATGTAGCACTAAACAAATAAGTAAATTGCCAAATCTAAATGTCCCTTTCTTATCCTTCTTGATCTTTCCCAGATTCTCAATCAACTCATCCTTTAACCATTCACATACATCAATTATCACATTTTCATTAACCATGTCATGAGCACTCTTTATGCATAAGCTAGAAACTGAATTTAGTTTGTTTGCATGTGTTGTTTTGTAACCTAGAATCATGCTAATGAATCTCACATTGATGTCAGTTACATCATTCACCCTTAAAGACCTTTTGTCGGATGTTGCACTTGTTAGTTTAGTTACTAGGTCATTTTAGACCTTCTTTGTCTTGTTTGTTCTGTTACCGATGGAGGGTAATCCTATTACAGCTTTCACGGCTTCCTTGGTAATTTTATGAACCGAATCTAGCCAAAAGAATTCACCATGTACCCTGCTCAATACTATCCTAATAACTTCTTTAGGGAAATCTGGAATGCTGAGGATTTCAGTGAATCCTAGGGTTTCAATAATTTTGTGTTCAGGCTTCACATTATCGGAATCATCACATATGATAGCTTTTTACATGTTCTTGATTTCTTCATCTCCCAATTCTTCTATATTGCAATGGATATACATTCTAGGGTCTTCTGCAAAAACTACTCCTTTGGGAATTTGGGAGAATGCACCAACATTATCATCCTTCTTTGCTATCTCGAGAACTAGCTGAAATACGGGCCTAGGGTGCTTGATTACTTCCACTACAGTAGGGTTTGCTATAAATTCAAGTATAGAAGAGGATGCCATGATTGTAAATACCTTTTTCTACCTTTGGAAAGATTGATTGCTGAAATGCTTTGCCTCTTTGCTTGAAATGCCTTAGCTCTGGAAATTTTACGCTCTTCGAATGTTTGAATGCTCGATGAAGTAAAATGGAGCTGAAATCACTTATTTATAATGTTAATTCACCAACTACCATATTTAATCCATGTTGGTTAAGTATTCACTTAACTTTATTTGCCAGTATAGATGTAATTTCTACTTTTCACCATCAACCGAGGGAATAATAGCATATTTTACATTTGATTGCCAAACCCTCAAAGAAATTTTCTTCAATTAGATGAAGAGACTCCTGCCGATGGGGTGCTACTTTGTTATGTCGATGGAGTGTTGCTTGGTTCTACCAGTGGAGGAGTATTCCTAGCACCATTTAGGTCTGACTTTCTAATCCATTGTTTTGAGAATTCTTGCTTAACTTCTTCAACTTTTTCTTTTCCTTTCAAACTAGAACCTTTGTTGTCTGTCGATGATGCCTTACTTCTACAGAATTTTTCAACGTGTCCAATCTTGTTACAAGTATAACAAGTCACATTATTTTTCTGAGTGGCCTTTCCATAACCTATGCTGGTTTGTGTTCTGCATTGATTAGATAAGTGTCCAAATCTTCCACAAACATAACATCTTACATTCATTCTGCAATTTTCAGAATTATGACCAACTTTGTTGCATTTGGAACATTGACCAGTGGGTGTATTGGTATCTAATAATTTCTAGATCTACATTGATTTTCTCTATGACCATACTTATTACAGTTAAAGCATTTGCCATTGAATTTGTAAGCATTAGGTTGTCTTATCAGTTTGTTGTGGTCCTGTGTGTTTGCAATACCGGAGCTTTCACCAAATTCAAAGCCAAGACCATTAGTGTCACCATTAGGTTTCTGATTCTTTAATAAGTCACCAAGTTCTTCTGAGCTTTTCTTGAATTTATCTTTGTGCTGGTTTGCAATATCCAATTCTCTTTCCAAGATTTCTTTCTGTCTCATGAGTTTATTTGAATCATTCTGTGTATGCATCAAATCTGTCTTCAACAAATCATTTTCATAGCTAAGTTTGGTGTTCTCATTTGCTGCATCACTTAGTCTTCTAATCAAATCTTCTTCATTCTTCTTTCTACCTTCAATTTCCTTAAAAAATCTCATAGTCATATCCTGCATCTCATTCTTTGTTGCCATGTTCTCTTGTTTCAGCTTGTTTATCAGATCATTAAGAGTTTCCTTTTCATCATTCTCAAATTGCATCTTTTCACAAAGTTCTCTTCTCTTGTTTCTTGCAATAGTAATATTTTCTTGAAGTGCTTGAATAATATCCTAAGCGTCCTTTAGATCATCTTCAAGTTTGATATTTTTCACCTTTTCTGCATCGTAGTCTAAGAGAGTTGCTTCAAGTTGCTTCATCAAGTTTTCCATCTATACCAGTGTCAAAGTCTTCCTCAAGCTATTAGGCTTCTGAAAATAGAGGACCAAGCTCTAATACCAATTGTTAGGATTCCCACAGATACTGAGAGGGGGGTGAATTAGTATCTAACCGGTGAGTTGATTTTCTTAACTTAAAACATGTAGAGCATATTAATACTGCATACTGGTAAACAGACAGTAATGCAATAAACAAAGATAAAAGCAACCACATGAAAAGCACACCATAACACAATATTTTAACAAGGAAACCCAGTGTGGGAAAAACCTCAATGGGATTTGTGACCCACAATATTCACTTACTAGCCAATAAGAGAATATTACTACTACAATAGGGAACTGCACATGCAGGAAGGCCAAGTGCCTAGAGATCACTGCTCAAATACAAAATAGGAAGTCTCACTGACTTACAAAATGGATTATATAAATCCAGTGTCTTGTACTGCTTCAGAATAGCATTTATAATGCCAGATCCAGTACCGGTTTCTACTTTGCTTCTTACATAAACCCTTAACCTATAATTCACATAATAGGTCTGCCTTATTTCACCTAATTACATTCCTTTATCCTTACCTAATTTTTCTACAATGATCTCTTATATATATGAGTCATTTTACAATTTGCCAAGTCGGCTTATAATGATTTTACAATAATAAACAAAATATATTACAACAAAAATTCATGTCGACCTCTGTGCCAGTATGTTTCCTTTCACTACCAGTGCCAGTGGTCTGTGTGCCAATGTAGAGTCTAATCTTGCTAGTGCTGATGGAATGCCTTGCCGGTGTCATAGGATTGTAAGCTTGCCATCAATGATAAAACCTTCAATCACCTATAATGTCTCATTGGAGTGTGCATTTTCCAACAGAATGATTATGCACATCTCCATCAGATGAGAGCTCTTCACTTTTGCATCTTTTGCATCTTCTTGCATACTAGTAACATACCTACCAGTTGACACTACACCTGACTACATATCAGTAATGAGGATGATAACACTTTGCAGTTCTTCAACTATCTGACATACATACCACTCACTCTTCTTCTTTGCATACCATATCGGTGGTCATGTTCTTCTCTAATGTCCTCTACTTGCTTACTCGTAGATGTTGCTTCTCATGTTTACTATGAATGCACCTTGCTTACCTGTCTACATACCAGTTGCCTATACTGGTTGACATCAATGGCAATACAATGCCAACACTGAAGAGTCAGAGAGATGCTAATGACAAGAGAGGTCTTGGTTATGAAGAAAGATAAAGCTGCAGTACTGCACAACAAGATCAATAATCTGGTCAAAAGCAGAATCATGCCAACAACTGGAACCAAAAATCATTGGTAAGACAACCTAGTGCTCACAAATTTAATGGTACATGCTTGGTTTGCAATAATAGGAATAATCAGAACAACGCATCAGTCAACAGTCTTGGAAATGTAAGATGTCATGCATGTAGTAGATTTTGACATAGCGCTAACCAATGTAAATCAATAGGAAATCAAGAAAATCAAGGGTTTATCAAAGCAATTCAGAAGAACAATATCATCTGTTATGCATGCAACAAGATTGGACATATTACTAAATATTACAGAAGTAAGAACCCACTAGTAACGAATCGAAAAGTAGATGAGAAGGGAAAAGAAAAGATAGAAGATATCAGAAAATAGCATGAGAAAAGATGGGTAAGGAGATCAGACACACAATTGGTAGAACAACCGGTATAGCCATTAGGTCCTGCACCGGAAGCAGGAACAACCAGTAACTGAGGCACTCTTCCTTAGGGGTAGGAAAATCATTGAATATCATGCTAACACCCCAGATTATATCTATAGTCAGAGAATTCTGATTGTGGATGGATAACTCAGGTTATTTCAAGTGTTTACTGGAACTTATAAGCAAATTATGTGATCCATTCAGTCTTCTCAACAACATTTAATGATAGTGAAAAATTAGGGCTAATGACAATAAAAAGGGAAAAGTTAAGTTTTTTTCCTAACACATTGATCAAGCATTAAAAAGAGAGATTTCCAGAGCAATTCAAGAGTTCAAGGCATTTTTCATCATCCAGTAGTATCTTGAGGTATTTTCCATTTACAAAAACCCTAATTTCAGTATCCACATTTGGTAAATCATAGCTTCTTTATCCAATGTCGATACTCCTTTGGAGGTGGAAATCAAGAACCACCCCCATCCTAAATTCAAGAAGAACCCCTTTAAGTCCCTTTTGGATGATCTGCAGGGAGCATTCTTGAGTGTCTGTCATGGTGTTATTCATATTGAAGACATTAGGGCATATATTTATTGTGACATCAAGGAGCTCGAAGGTTATGAATTGTCTTGTGTTTTCACTGAGAATCTCATTTCGGACAACTAGTTGAAGCTAGAATTTGCCCATTTACAAAAGAAGGGTTTAACCCAGTTTATGGATTTTTCCACATTTGACGAGGTGGAATGGGTCTGATACATACTAAGCTGTATTCATGGATAATTTATCTGGTTGGACCAGCCCTACAAGATCACTAAGGAGGTAATTAAGAATACCACCTGCCTACACAAAATTGGAGGTCTTCTCAACCCTAGGTCTAAGCTCTCCAACACAAAACTCTGTAAACTCACCAACTTCACCTTTGATGGTCATTCAATGAGGGTTGATGATATTAAGGAGATTGATGTTAAATTTGTAGCTATGATCATCGGATAGAAAGTTTACTAGTCAAACTAGCTAAACTCTATCTTCGGTAATAATAATCTTATTGCCCATGAAATGGTGAAGGAGGATTCCCATTATGATCTCTACACTATGATGTTGAAGGAGCTGATGACCAACCTTCATAAAATTAAACAAGACAAGAAAAACACTTTTCGGTATGGGTCTTTTGTTATCTACTTATCATTATACTTTTTGAACACTATTCCTAGTTTTGGTAAGATACATTGGGATTTTGATCACCCGATAGCCACATAGATAGCCCAAATTTTGTATAGCCAAGGGGATAAGAAGCAAAAGGTTAATTTATGGGCATTTTTAAAAACTTTTCAAGAGGAAATGAAGAATAGGGCTAGAATTCCTAAATCTATAGTAGAAAATATTAAGATACTATATATTTTATGGTGAATAAAGATAAGTGTATGATGCAGGCAGTCCAGCCTAGAATAGTCTAGATTATGTCGATGGGTTATGAGGTAGATGAGGCCACACTAGATGCATATGCACAAGACCTACTGCAAGCACTAGTTGATGAAAAAGAAGAGAAATTTGGCATAGCCTAGGAGAAAGGGCTAAAAGTTCACCAAGAACAGGTTGCACTGACAATCAAAAGAAAAATGATTAAGGTTGCAGCAAAGACTCTAATAAGTGAAGGGCATGATAGGGCAAAATAAGAACAAAACGTTAAAATCCTTGAAGCTTGAAGGAAAGAAGAAATGAAGAAAAAGAGGAAGGAAGAGAGGGAAGCAAAGAAGGAATCTTAGGCCACTCCCAATGTGGTCCCGGTGTCTACTAAAACTCCCAAGCAACTAGAAGCACCATCCAGTGAACCAGACATTCCTAAGCCAAAGGAACTAGTAAAGAGAAAACAAAAGGTGGCTAGGTAGTATATGACAGTTTCTTCTGAGGAAACTGAATCAGATGAACACATCAAGGAAGTTACAAAGAAGAAAGGCATTTTTGCAAGGGTGGTAAGGGAGAATAAGGAAGAGAAGAAGAAAGAACCAGGTAAGGAGCCTTCCCAGAAGACACCCAAGATAATCATTGTACATAAACACAAGCCAAAGTTTGATGAGCAGTCTAAATAGAAAGCCGAGAGAAGAAAAGGTAAGAAGAAATTGGATGCTCTGGACATAATTGATCAGATTATTAATGATGGTAATTTAGATAATATTTCTACATTCTTTGATGAATTTGATGATAAGGATAAGAAGCAAATTGAGGAAGCTATTCTTTTATATCTTGATACTTTTAGTAGAGCATTGATTAAGTTAGAAAAAATTTGGCCTAAGGAGTTATATGATAAACTAGAGGCTAGAAAATTACATGCTTAAACTCTGGACTAGTAAATAAAGGAGATTGAATTAGTCAATCTCTTTCCAACAATAACCCCTCCAAAGATGGAAAATTTAATAAATAAAATAGATGCATCAAAATTCAATCCTAAGCACTAGATAAACCATTTAATGTTAGAAAGATTTGAGGAAATCTGGAAGGAGAGCATTGATATTTGGGTCAAAATTCTTTTGAGTTTAGGATATGATTTGAGCCCTAGTTTTGTATAGTCTCAGAATATTCAATTATCAAAGAATAAGAAACTGACAAAATTAGAGGAACAAAATGTAAATACTGAGAAACAAGCTAGCACTCTATCGGATACTACTGTACCAACTAGTGAGTCCAATTTTGCAGTAGAAGATACCCTGATAGATAGTGTACAAAATACAAATGATAATATTGATAAGCAAAAGGATACACACAATAAAGTTGTTGAGGATTCATGTGATCAGGATAAGGCACCAAGTAGTGAAGCCACCTGTGCATAGGAAATAAAGGATTCAACAGATACATCTCTAGCAGACAAAGGCAAAGAAACTATGACAGACTTTTCTTCCAGCTTGGCAATTAACACTTCATCCATAGCCAAAGGAAATATGTCACAAATTTCTTTTTGTTTTGACAAGGCTTATCATAAGATGTCTTGGGCAAAGAAAATTTTGGCAGGAGCACCACTCCAAGTTGAAGCAACTCAGGAATTGGCCCAAGAGGACTCAAAAGATAAATAGATAATTAAGAAAACTTTTGAAGTTTTGAATCGGTTGGTACCTGAATTCTAGGCACAGGAGAGCGCAAGCTCATCCGACAAATTGAAGGAGATTATTGATTTGATTCCTAAGCATTATGATTATTTGCTCAAGATTTCAATAATTGAGGCTAAGGACAAATTTGTTGAAGCCCAGAAATAAACATTTTTGCAAACAATAGCATCAGAGAATGGTAAACTTCAAATTTTCTTGCAATCCATTGATGCAACATTGGCGGAAGGAGGAAAAGTTTACAAGACTTGTCTAGATTTTGCAAAGTTTATAGCTTCCATAGACAAGCATATCTCAGATTGTATAAATAATATGATTCAGATTTGTAGTTCTTATAACTTGACAGCTAACCTAACTAGTTCTTTGGATGGTCCAATTTTTGTGGTCATGGATCAAATTTTGAAACTAGAGAAGGAAAGGGATGGTAAAATAAAGAGAGCAATTGAGCTCCAAAACTTAATAGGTCCCCGGTTGGATAATCTATTATTTCATAAAACTGAGTGTATTTCTAATATGTAGAATGAGGGCCCCACAGAATTAGAGGCAACTGAGTATTACACCAGTCTCTTGAATGGATTCACCTCCATTCTTGACTCTCTCAAGCAAGTTTGGGACACTTAATTTTCATTTTTTAAGACTATGTATGTTGACATTTTGAAACTTGTATAAAACCGCCACATGTATATTTTTGTACAACATTCTTTATGGGCAGCTCACTTTGTCATTGATGTCAAAGAGGGAGGAGTATAGTGAAAAATGTATATATAACCTAGGGGAATACATTAGGTGTATATAGAAGGAGTGTACGGCTCAGGGGGAGCAGATTCAAAGGAAGATTTAGGAATGGCATCATTTTTCATATGAGTATTGCCATTAATGCCAAAGGGGGAGATTGTTGGCAATTGATACTCGTCCAGTAAGGCTAATGACATTTAGGGTTGCCATTGATGATAACTCATTTGGCAACTCATTTGGAAACTCATCTTCAGGTGTCTATATTTATCATCAACATTCATTATTTTATCATTTTGCTTTTATTTGGTTAACCGCTATTCACTGCACTCAACCGTTATATAAACTTTTCTTTACACCCAGTTAAGTCTTGATCTCGGTAATGTGCATTTGGAACCCGGCTAAGGATAGGACCCAGTTAAGATTTCTCATGGCCCCGATTATTTATTTCATGGATTTTTGGATAGCGTGTGAAGGCTGACATGGTCATCAGGATTATGCATGATATACCTTGTGATCCATAGGTGACAGGTTTATTTTCTTCATTTGAGGCCGACATGTTCAACAAGTTGATAGAGTATTTAAGGATATCTTTCAGTGATGGATTTGATTTAAGTAGAAATGCAATTTTTATTGTGAATAGGTCACAAATTGATGGTATTCTTTTTGGTTAGTGAAAGGAAGATTTTATGTTTAGTTTCACATGCGCAATCTAAACCGGTAGTAGAACAGGGCAGAACATAGTATCAGTAAACTGATATACAGAGAGGTTTAATAGAGATTAAACCGGAACTTATCCAACATGGTCAAATGCATATTATAAGTTCATTTTGGTTTGTAATCACTATGAAATGTTGTGTAAGTCAATGAGACTTATGTTTGAGCAATGAGCTCTAGACAGTGAGCCTAATTGCATGTGCAATCCCCTCTATGTAATATTTGTATACCTTGATCAAGTGTATAGATACTATGGGTATTGGCCCCACCATGGTTTTTCCCTTTGTAGGGTTTTCAATGTATAAATAATGGTGTTATGGTTGTGCTTCTTTATGTGTTATTTGGTTTATACACTTTAATTTTATTTACTGTTAACCAGTTCATAAGAAATAATTTCATATTTATTTTTACTGGTAGAACACTAATTCACTCCCCCCCTCTCAATGTTCTTGGATTCCAACAATGAGACTAATTAAATAAATAAAATATTTATTTAATTTAGGGAAAAGATAATTTAAATAAATAAAAATATTTATTTAAATAAGGAAATGCTAGAAGAGGATTAATAAATTAATTAAATAAATAAATAATTATTTAATTAATAGAAGGCTTAGGATAAAATAATTAAATAAATAAAATATTTATTTAATTAATCTAGGAAAATTGTAGGTGTGTGTGTGTGTGTGTGCGCGCGTGTACATACATACATACATACATACATGCATGCATGCATGCATACATATGCACATACATATACATATACATGTGTGTGTACATGCACACACACATATATGTGGTGTTCAATAGTTATATTTGTGTGATATTTTGACTCATCAAGGTTATGTTATACTTAGTCAAAACCATATCTAGACTGATCACATAGGTTTCAAATTAAGAATTAAGGATACAAGCAAGTGTGTGATACACTTATGATTATGTATAATGTTATATTCATTTGATAATACAAATATGATCCTCTGATAAATACTTGATATAAATTCTCTTAAATAATTCCTAAATTATTCGTGATGATTTTAAACATAATCTACAATGATAAATGTGTGTACTTAAAATTTACAATGAAACACTCAAATCAACACAAGTGTGTACTAGGTCAAATCACAATGGCTAGTTAAAAGGTCAACACTATATATACTTAATTTTAAATTTAGAAACATCAAATTTTATATCTATGATTGAGGAAATGTACCATATCAAGTAAGCACCCATTAATATGATCCAAGGTAATGAACGATATATTTGGGGATTGCAATCAATCTCAAGTGTTGAGTGATAATGGGACCAACATAATGTGATCTCATGTGACAAATTTATATAAAAATATGCTACTTATAAACTAGGCATTCCTTTATGTGTCAAAAAATATCAATATCACATTGGAAAAGTATTTAATATTGAAAATAATTAGTACAAAATATTTATTTTTCAATTCACGGTTTCGTGAGCTCATGATTTTGAGGCAAATCATTTATGTAATACAAATTAGTGGTTTTGTACAAGCTCGTCTTAATAAAAGAAAGAATGTGAATATTTTTTAATGTTACCTTGTGTAACCTTTGAATTATTTTCTAAAATTGGATTGAGCATATCTTCTCTGTCGCATATGTGAAAGTATGGATGAGATTTGTGACTATTTTATTCTCATTTACTTTTGAACATGGATAAATGTAATAAGAGTGCTTTCCACTTCAAAATACTTACATGGGGACTCTACAACCATATTCCAATGTTATTCTTGGCATACTACATTGAAACGTGTTGGTGCTTTTGGAGGATGTTTTTTCCCTTAAAAGGGTTTTCCAAGGTATATATGGTGTTATCTTGTAGTATGTTTGTTATTCTTTTGCATTGTGGATTCTAAATAGTTGTTTACATTAGTTTTTTCTCATGAAGGTTGTGTGGAATTAGTTTATTAGATTGTCAAATCTCATTTCATTAAGGATTTCCTTTCTAATTGAATTGGCACCGAACCATAAGAATAAAAGTGAATAAATATGCAATTTCCACCCTTACAATAATTTTATCTAATTATTATAAAAACTACGTTTCATTTTATATTTTTATTGTAGAATGTTGAATATAAAACTTCTTCAAGAGTATTCAAACCCCTTTATATAAAATGTATATACTAATATCAACAATTTCCACTATTGGTCCCATACTAAGTACAACCTATTGTCATGTTAAATTTTGGGTCCTATTAATGTTAATGAACTAAAAAATGCTATTTATCTAATACATAGAATGCATTGGTACATAGTAAATACATAAATAACAAATTTAAATACTTTTAGCATCTCATAGGATAAAATTCCTACTACGATCACTTAATACATAATAAATTTATAGCAAATGGGTAAATCGCTAACAATATTTATACTTACATAGATTATTATCTTATGTAATACATTTTTTAACACCTCATAACCTAATCAACACCACCCCAAAATTACATTGTAATATGTTGAAACAATAATTTCCAAATATGGTCTCTTATATCTTCTATGGCGACACTAAATCCATCTGTTTCTTTGCAAAAGAGTTGAATACCTCTTGACAAGGAAATAGCATGATCTTTACTGCATGTTGGTATGATATCCTTTTTCAAATATTCCCACATTATTTCTTAAAATAATTCATCTTGGAAGGAATTAAGATAATCCAAAGCTTCTTCTTCTTCTATTGATTTAGGATTATCTCTCATATAGCATCTTACACAAGAAGATTCCTTGCCCCTGGCAGCTTCAGCCTGTATTTCATCACATAAATAATTTTAACTAAAACATCCTTCCTAAAATGAACAAGACATTAAAAGGGATAAAGAAATTATAAATAGATGAAGCTCCATTTTTTTAAATATACCTTGAAAGTATTAATATCATTACTTAATCGAAAGGTAAGTGCCAACAGTGTTGGCCATTTGGTGAAACTGATTATGTGTTGTATTGATGTTTTGTCATTGATACCAACACTAGCTGTTTGGATGTCTTACCGTCACCCTTCTGGTCCCAGTAGGTTGAGTGGTTTCTGGTTGATTTGGATCTAGCATGATCTAGTAGGCTCCGATATAGTTTGGTGGTGGAATTGGCTTGTTCATGATACTAATGCTCATATTTGGTCGGTTGGTTTTGGTTTGGTGATCGGATGTTATCCTGCCTACCTAGAAGCTTAGTTTTTGGTTCCAGTGAGGGTTTAAGCCTTATGTAGTTTTTTCAAGCTGTTTTTGCTTGCCTAAAGGAATAGTTTCATGAAAATAGACATCAGTTGGGAATACGATATCCAAATTTTAAAAATTAAATAGCCATTGGAATGTTGATTCTATGATATAAAACATCTTTAAAACATGTACCCTGGCAATTGCAGCTACAACATGTGACAAAATTCCTCTATTATTTATCCTATGATAGATGTTCATACCTTGTTCAAAAACTTCCAATTTTTTTGAGGCAGTCTATCAAACAGTCGGCATGCCATTTCAAAGCTCCCATTTTCACACAGGTTGGGGGATGCTGATAGAGCTTTACACCTATGCCCAGGCCAATAGAGAATAAGAAACATCACTATCTACAAGTGCAAAATAGATGGGTGACCGATACTAATGAATGAAAGAAGGGGAATGAAGCCTATTGGTCTTTAGTCAAACATAGTGATCATTGGGATTGCATAAAATAGACCTTTTAAAATGCTTTAGAAACTTTCAATACTATGAAGACATCAACAAGGAATTCAAACTACTAAAATTCGTTAGAAAAAAGGCGTCTCATGGAATGCATGATATGCAGAAAGTAGATTTGTTGAAAATATTTTTGAAACCTTAAGGAAAATGCACATGGTAGGTGTAGAACCGAAATCCACAACCATTGCCAGCACCCTCTTCATACACATTTGAGATTGGAACCTTGGAATAGGGTTTGGGAATCAATCGAAACATTAAGGGAGATTTTCAAATGTTGTAGTTGTGAATGCACTGGTAGATATGTCTGCAAAATGTGGGAGCATAAAACAATACATATGAACTATTTTTTGAAAAAAAAAATCCCCAAAAAGGATGTCGATTCATACAATATATGATTCATGCCCAGGAGCATGCCCTATTCCATGAGCCAACATTGGTCCCATTTTCACAAACCCTATTCCATGAGTTGAGAATGCTTGGAGCTGACATTAATCGGTCAAAACGGTTCACAGTTGACGCTTACTCTGGGTGGGAGTACGCTGCTAGGGCGGAAACGTGAGAATGGGAAGAGGACGCAAAAATGATTTGAAATGCATTGGTCTTTTTTTTTTAAGTAATGTCTGTGGTCGTCGAAAGTTCGACGAATGCGGACACTTTTTGTAAAAAAGAACAAATTCTATTACCAATTCCTTCTCTGTCGAAAACATATATTGAATTATCATTGAATTCCGACGAATGAGGGCAATTTTTCAAAAAAAAAACAAATTTGTTCACAATATACCTTCTCCGTCAGAAACCTTTGTCAGAATTTTAGGCCAAGTGTATTAGTGGGGGAGCAAGAGCGAGAGAAAGGAGCTGACAAAGACAAGTAATAGAGAGAGAAAGGTTTAGATTTTAGAGAAGGGAGAGAGATAAAGAGGGGGAAAGATAGAGATAGAGAGATATATAGAGAGAGGGAGAAATATGGAGTGTGTGTATATACATTAGTGAGCAGAAGTAGATGAATAGAAAAAAGAGAGCGTGATGGGGAGATGGGGAGAGATAGGAAGCCTCTACCAAAAAGCTAATCACTAGGACTTGGAAGGATAAAAAAGATAAACAAGAGTTGAAGCAGACATTGAAGTTAATGGTCGAATACATTGAAGCAATTCATAATCCCAACCCTCAACCAATAAATCAACTGCCTACATCTTTTGACCCCAAATCCCCAATCAATCAAAAGACATTGGGTCAAATCCAAAGAAGCAAAATGGTAACTAAGGTGTCTCTTGATTGGTTTGAGGGAGTGATTCAAGAAGGTACATAATACATTAGAGATTTGAGAAAAGTATACAAAGATACCATGGTGGTGATCAAAGAGATAGAAATAAAAATGGCCTCATGGAAAAAGGAGGAAGCCAAGTGGATGGTAGTGATCACTTAGAAGAGAGAAATTCAAAAGTATGGTGTAATTAAATTTTTCACAGAGAAGGTTGTACCTAGCTTGGATGATAATGTGTTATATGTATGCAAGAAAAGCATAGAATGGAGGAATTCCATTGTGAAACAGGGACATGAGGAATGAGTGAAGCTATTGAAATAATTAACATAACTCACTTTGTCAATGAAGAATGATTTAAAATGTACTGATGTCAAATATTTAAGGGATGATGGTAAAACTATAGAGGCAATGGATACCATAATTCAGCCTTTCAAAGAGAATATTGAGCATGTAAAAGAGGCAAAAATATTGACAACAAAAGATTTCTCAGGGTGGAAAAAATAAAGTCTATGTTAACCCTCTGCATAAATTACTTGGACAATCATGTGAATAAGTTGGCGCAAGTAAGGCGGGATAAGGAATTATGGAAGCAAAGGATTACTCATACTGGGATACCTAACTTTGCGGTCATTCAGAACTTTTCCGCAGCTCATTTGGAGTGGAAACGTGTCATCGCCACAACATAGAACCAGCTCAGAGGTTCGACATCACAACACTAGCCTTGATCATGCTAGAAAATTTCAGCCTCTTGTTTAGTTTCTTTGAATATGTTTCTGAATAGTTTTATTTATACATAAAACTGAATTTTACTTTAAGGCGGGTTTTAGTGACTTTGTGTTTCAAAGATAGTTAGCCTTTTTTGGCTATATATATGTTTTAAAGTGACTTTGAAAAGGTTTGAGAGTTTTGGGGGGCTTATAGACTTAGTTATAATTTGATATATGATATTTTGAAAAAGACCTTTTATTTGTGAATAGAATGAATGAATGAGTATTGCAGGCTTAAATATGTGTGTTTGAGTTAATGAAAATAAATTTTTGTGTGGATTTATCTTTCAGTGTGATAGTTGTTCATTGCTTTGGAAATTCATCATATATCCGAGTGGATTTGGATGGTTTATAAACTCATTTTAATTAATTTTATTAGAATTTAGACAGAGCCTATGTGCTTTGTTTATTGAGATTAATTTCATGAAAATCACATTCATAACATGTCTATGTATGATTGGTAGTTTGCCTTTAGTACTTTCTGATAAAAACTATGCTAGTAAGTTTATTTTCTATTTAAATCATTCATTGAATATCATAAAGGGAGTTGTAATTCAATTCAAAGGGAAACTATTTATAGTTTACCCAACTTTATTAGAATTTAGACAGAGCCTATGTGCTTTGTTTATTGAGATATTTCTATCTATTTTTGTGGCACTTTTCACACTTTATTTATTGTTGATATTACCAGTAATTTTTGTGATTTAATGTTGAACTTGATAATTTCCTCATTTGGGCTTCTCTTTTGATGTCTATGATGGTCAATTCATATGTTTAGTGTTGTGGACCCCGATTATGTGTTTAGTGTTGTTTCTATCATGTTCATTATGGAACCTTTGATAGAGTCTAAGGGAGGACACTATGGAGAAGTGCACTAGACGTGGTGGGAAATTAGATAATACTACTAATAGTTGAGGAAATGAAGTATGTTTTTTGAGATGAAGTCCATTCATAATTTTTCTAAATTATATGAAATGTTAGAGAGAAGCATGTTTGGATTAAAGAAGTTTGAATAATATGCTATGATTAAATGTTATTGAACTACAGGTTTTCTATGAGTGTTTATGTATGTTTCATGTATAACTATTGAATAAGGATGCCTATGAATAATTTACTGGGTGAGGAATGCATCGAGTGTTTCTAGCATGTATTGAGATTATGTCCTTCTCTTTAGATGAGATTGTTGTGCTTCATGCTTAGCAATTTTCATGTGGATGTTGAGACATTTTATACATCGTGAATCTTGTTTTCTTTTATGAGCATGGAGTATAGATTCTAGATATTGTATGATATCTTAACTACAATCGAATTTGAGAAACTTATTCCAAGAAATATTCTGCTCACATAGATGTGTGTTGTGACTTCTTTGGTAATATAGAGGAGTGTGTATGGGTTAAATGTTGTGTAAAATGTATATCTATCCTCCTTATTGGGTATATATATGTTCAAAGAGTATTGGCATGCTTACTAAGTGTGATTTGTTGTGTACCATGTTTTATGGATACCAACTTAGTGATTTGGATAATGATTGAAAATTATATCCTACAAGAATGTTTTAGAAATGATGATCTCTTGAAGGTATTTCAATAAATTAGTATGCTTATTGTAGATAGTCAAAAGTGATGTAAGTTGTTTTATTTCTTATGTCATGCACTAAATGTGATCAATTGAAGAATGTTAAGGAGATCCCTTATTGTTACTACCTTACTTTGAGTTAAGAAAATGATTGGACTAAGATGTTTTTACATGTTCATGAATCCTGTAATGAGGAGATTAGTTATGATTCTTGTATTTATCCTAAATGAAAGTTATACTTTGGTAACATTCAATTAAAGTTTCAAGACTAACATGTGCATGTTTTCATCTCAACCTTACAACTTCCAGGATTAAGTTGAGTCTTGGGGGGGGGATGCATTGCCCCTACATGATTCATACTCTATGGTAGTTATGATAGATACTAATGGAATATTCTCATGTCTTGATACTCCTTGTTTCATGCTTTGTTATTTCATATTTTGAGATACATCTTCATATCAGTGGATACATTATGATATTTAGGATAATGATTTTATATTTAGGGAAACTAGATTATGTTAGGGTTTATTATTTCATAAACTTGGTGACAATGCATCTCTTAATGATATAGTTTATGTTTTATGTTTATGATACTATCTTGTGCTAACCTCAATTCTTCTAATTCTATTGGATATGAGTGTTGCAAATGAGATTTTGATGGTTGTCATTAATGGTTATCATTGATGTTAACATACTGTCTTGGGATTGGTTTCTTAAGTTGGTAATCCATAAGATGTGTTCCCAGAATGTTTGGTGCTCTAGAAGATGTGTTGCAATTGATATTCAATGTGGTTTGTTCGTGTTGATAATGATTCGTATTTATCTATTTACCGGATATGGTTTTGATCGATTGTATTCATGAGTATCTTGGTTCAATTATTATTTTTGCTAAGGTGAGTAGTGCTATTTTGGGCCCAGTTCGATCCAGAATAGAGAATGAGTAACAATATTAACAATATTTGTGTAGCACATGCGACATGATTTGGGTCTGGTATTTATGATGGTTGTAATGTCTTGATCTGATCAATGAAGTGCGTTGTGGTATGGTCTACTTCTCATTCCTTTCCATCATCGAATGATTAGTGTTGACCCATTTCAAATATCTATTTGGCCAACTTATAAGATCATTTTGTTCAAAGACAATATAAATAAGATGATGATTTGAATGAATATAAGCAATAGATGTATAGAAGATGAGTGAGATTGAAAAGGAATAATCCAATTTATATTGATATGTGAAGTGTGTTATTGCTGAGAAGCACTAGAAGCAGTTCCGGTATTCCAGATTGTGTCATAGTGGTGGATTCTCTTTTTCTTTCATCTTCCTTTGGTAGTGAACCTTTCTGGGTAGTGAGCCCTCCTGTAGTGAGCCACTTTTTGTAAAAATTACCATAATTAGTGTCACCTTAACCAATGCTATATATTGAGAACTAACATTCTCTGTTGTTTTTTCCTTCTTGGGTTTTCCACATCATATCTGGTGTTCATTATGTGATCTGTTTTGTGTATGTGCTTTCATTTTATATATGTTTTAATTAATTATGTTGGTATTCCAAATTTTTGAAATAGTCCAAGGGGTTGAGCTTAGTTGGTTAAAGCATTGAGTTCTCAATGTGGAGAGCCAAGTTCAACTCCCATGAGGGACACCTTTGTGTAAAATTCTAAGTTGTGATTCTTGGTCTTCCATTGGTTGTTTAAAGTGGATTTCTAAGTTGTGACCCTTGGTCTTCCAATTGTTGTTTCTAGTTTGGTGCTCAAAAGGAGCTAGTATTTGTAATAAGTTTTCTCAAAAGGAGCTGGTATTTGTAATAAGTTTGTAATGTGGATGCTTGAAGGAGAAAAAAATGAGCTTTGTGATTCTATGATACTTAATACAATTTATTTTTTTTTGAAATAATTAAAGAAAACGTTTAGCTATCAACTGATTCACCCCCCCTCTTAGTTTCCTGGATATTTAACAATTGATGACATAGCTTTGGTTCCTTGGAAACAATATTAACTACTTGAGGTAGATCTTGATCTGATGGAACATAAATTAACTTTTCCTATCTTTGAAGGATTCGACTATAGCTTCTAGAAAGTGCATATTAGAGGTTACCTGATCTCCTTGGGCTACAACACTTGGAAAGTAATGGAAACTAAGTTTGTACAATTAGAAAAAGGTCTTATGACTCCAGATGAGATTCAAGCCTATGAATAAAATGAAAAGGCAAGGCATGCTATCTTTAGTGCTTTATCAAAGACTAAATATAATAAAGGTTATTTTATTAAATAATGTTCATGAGGTTTGGGAAAAGTTGATGGATATCTATGAAAGAAATGACAGAGTTATATTATCAAATATTTTGACAACTAAGTGCATATATGAAAACCTAAAAATTGAAGGAGGAGAAGACATAACAAGCTTTTTTTAGAAGGTTGATAGTGTTGTAAATGAAATTAGAGAACTTGGAAGCACCTTGATAGAAGAAGACATAATTGAGAAGATTTTGATGTCTCTACCAGAAATCTATAGTGATAAAATCTCTGCCATTGAAGAAACTTATGATCTGAAGAAGTTTGCTAGGGAACAACTATATGGCACTTTGTTTGCATTTGAGATAAGGAAGTTTAAAAACCACAAAGCTAAATCTGAGACTACCTTTAAAGCCTTTGAGTAAGATCTGGAAGATGAAAGCTTGGATGAGATGGAAGAAAACTTTGTAAGGATACTGAAGAAAGGCACCAACAAATATAAAGCTATGTTACCTCTTAAATGCTTTAGATGTGGAAAGATTGGTCATACAACTACTAGGTGTCCGAAAAAAGGATCAAGACAAAAATTTAGGGATATTAAAGGGAAGTTTAATAAGAGAGCATATTATGTTAAAGATGATGTAGGTATCTCAGATGATGAATCAGACTATGAAGAAGGTGACTATTTATTTTTGGTAGAAAAGGATGAATCTAAAACTGATATCTATAACATACTATCCTTTGAAATTGTTAAGACTATTGCTACTACTTTACATGCTAGAAGAGATAGAAATGAATGGTTGATTGATAGTGGATGTTCAAAACATATGACTAGTGATAAAAGTAAGTTTGTAAAACTTGAAAAGTATGATGGAGGTTAGGTTAGGTTCAAAGATGATCAAACAACACAAATCATAAGATTTGGCTCTATTACTTTTGATGGAAAACATAATACTAACATTTATTATTATGTGAAGGTTTGCATCAAAATCTCATGAGTGTTGGGAAAATGTGCAAAAATGGTTATAATGTTGTTTTTCAGGATGGTGGTTGTGAGATCCAGAACTTTTATCACAGCAGAGAAAAGGACAAATGGAAACTTTTATTTTCTAGAAGCTACAAGACACCGTGTGTTATCTCAATTCAACGATAGTTGTTTCTAGCACCGAAGGTTGTCATATCAACTTTGATAATTTGGTAAATATTAGATCATCAAGTGTAGTGAGAGATTTTTTTAAGGCTAACCAAACCAGATAACAATATTTGCAAAGAATGTCAAGTAGGAAAGTAGACAAAAGGAACATTTAAAAGAAAGGAAAAATTATCCACTAGATTGTTGGACTTGGTGCGCATAGACTTATGTGGTCCTACTACAACAAGGAGTATACAAGGTGAGAGGTATTTCATGTTATTGACTGATGATCATTCTATAATGTCATGGGTTGCATTTTTAAGAGAGAAATTAGAAACATTAGAAAAATTTAAGATATTCAAGGCAAGAAATGAAAATAAAGTTGATGGAATGATTAAGTGTTTGAGAGCTTTGATAGAGGAGGAGAATTTATTTTTGATGAGTTCAAAAATTTGTGTGAGAAACATGGTATTAGAAGAAAATTATTTTCCCCTAGGACACCACAATAGAATTATGTAGTGGAAAGGATGAATTGAACTATACGAGAGGCAACCAGAACAATGATCAAAGGAGAAAAACTATTGAAAGTTTACAGGAGAGAAGCAATTCACACAACAGTATACAATCTTAATAGAATTCCATGGAAAAGGAATGGGAAGACTTCATATGAAATATGGCATGGTAGAATTACAACAGTGAAATATCTCAAGGTATTTAGAAGTAAGTGTTGTATCCAGAGAGATGACGATAATCTTAAAAAATTTGACAACAAAGCAAATGAAGGCATAATCCCAAGATATTCTACAAGGAGAAAGGCATACCAGTGTTACAAAAAAAGAATAAACAAGATTATTGAAAGTGCAAATGTGAAGGCTGATGAAGACATTTCTAAAGACTCAAACAAATTGGTAGTATATGAATCCGATGAAAACACTGACAAAAAAAGGGAAGAGGAAAGAAAGAAGAATAGAAAGAAATGTTGGAATCAAGGAACACTGAGAGTGGGAGGTGAATCAATGTTTGGTAATTTTTAACTTTATTAATCTATTCTTTCAACCACCTAATGTAAATGAAGAAAAGTAAAGTAAAGAACCACAAAGAAAAGATCAACAACACAATAACACCAAGATTTTTATGTGGGAACCCAATTAAGGGAAAAATCATGGTGGGATTCAAACCCAAAATGTTAATATACTGTGTTAAAAGTATTACAATATTACATAAGGGGAATGCACATGCATTCAGGCACACTGCCTAGTGCTCACTACTCAAATTACATTAAGGGCTACAACCCCAAAAGGCTCATTGCCTTACCAAAGAATTACATATAATAATTAGAATGTGTGAACTGATAAACAATATCTACAAATCCCTGAAACAGTTCCAGTTAAGCACAAAAATACTCTATTCTAACCACTGCTTTATTTTGATATTCTAATGTATTTCAAAGCTCAAATCCTTCAACTGTGCACGTGAAATTGCACACAATCTCTCATACACACATCACATATAACCACGGATACCAAAAATGATCAAATCAATTAGTCTTATATATTTGTATCTATAATTTAGGTCTATTTTTTGTCGTCCTAAAACGCATAACACAAAAATGAAATGTGTTACCCAACTCAGCTCAATCCAATCAAAAACATCATTCAGACCAAAACAAATTGTCCACATGCTTGCCAAATGTCAACTCACCAACCTCAAACACACAAATAATTACCAAAATCAATCTACATGATCTACACAATGAATCTTCACATGATACTGCTGACGTAAACTATACTACAAGAAAACCATGTACCAAATCTTCCAATTCACACAAGACTCAATCACTAGAGGCTACAAACTAGGAATAAGGCATATTTCATGACCAAAATTCTTCTACAAGATCCACAAATAAAAATACCTAGTACAAAATGATCTGCTAACCAACAGATTGTACACTCTCTCAGATGACATATTCTTCTCATTGGACCTCAATCAATCTTCTAGTATGAATGAATCATGAACTACAGATTGAATATTTGACTGAAGTTACAATTAATGACAACATATGATTATCAATGCAATGTCTCTTGCCAACAATCTCCCTGTTTGGAATTCATGGCAACACTTAATGAAAAATGACTAAGTGTCAGACCAAAACCAAGATATATACACTGCAACCAAAAATCTCACTACCGAACTCCAAAAATCAATGACAACCCCTAAGATCAATATTTTTCACTTCTCTACTCTCCCCCCTGTTGTCTTCAAAATCTGATTCTCTTTAACATCCTTAATATAATATGCTTGAACTTGGTGCAGAAGAGATATCAAAGATAAGGAAATTCCCAAGACAACATATGACAAGGTTTAAATAAACCTTCTACACTTCGGACTTGCTCAAAGTCCAAGTGGGTATACCTTTGTGAACTAAATTCACACTTTCAAACATAAACCCACAGCAAACCAGTCCAGAAAACCAGTGGATTTAATCACCTTGAAACGAACTGAAATAAAAGAATGCAAATTATACTCATATTCAGTATTGTGACCAATAAAACATGTAATAGACAACTTCAATCAATACCAGTGCCATATCCAAGGTCATAGAGTCATCTAAAATTCAGACAATACTCCCCAAAACAAAATATCTTCACACATCCCATTGGCTCGACTTCTGTTAATCCTTACATGTGCCTAACACTTATAAGAATTTATGCATATCAAATTAAAGCATGATCATCAAGATTCAATGTTCCCTACAAAGAATTCACCGGTAGGAATGATCCCTACATCTTTAATTTCCGTCCTAAAGAGAAAACCTAGTGAACACATCTACTGAAAATTGCCTTGCAACCCCATTCAAACAAAATAACCCTGGATTATTCAGAATGAAAACAATAAACAAATTGCAGGAATAATTGAAGAGAACACAAAGTTTACTCAAAAGACGATGGTCTGCATATTGATATTATTCTTCAAAGAAGTATTACAAAACTTTGGAATTTTCTCCATTATACTTAGAAAACCTCAGCTATGAATTTTAGCAAAGTTTTCTTAAAATTCTTTGCGATCCCCTTTCCTCTAGTCCTGGTATCCATTTATAACAACATGGATGCACAAAGCTTCAAACTTCTTGAGGAGAATTTGTTACAATCATTTCTTTCAAAACAAAGAGGTTACAAGCTTTTCACAAAAACAGTTACAAACTCTTTTCGACCTCTGCAGTTTCTTCAATAGGTTGTTTGGTTGTAACTTCTTCTACCTTTTCAAGGGCACTCTCCAACTATTCTAGATCATGGGTGGCATATTTTGGGGTCCACTAATCATACACATCATCGGTAGGCCATGAGAAATTAATCACCTTAGCTTTAGCCTTGGTCAACCTTTTCCAAGAGTTTCTCAATTTGTTGACTTCTAAATTGAGAAAACCATAATGTGCCTTAATTTTCTCTATCTCCTGTATTGTTATAACAAAGAAAGAAGCATCATCTAGATCAATAATTCCTTTAATCCTTGCTAACAGTTTGGCTTCCATCTCCTTAAACCACATTTTTTTATCCTTCAGTTGATCCGGGCTAGCAAAAACTCCTGGGAGCAACTCAAAAACTTGATCATTTACACAAGTTAACTTTCCTATCAACATTATCCACCTCTGCTGCAAAGTGTAATAAATCTTTAATGATGTCACAAGTGGATTTAATGATAGGATTGGCCCCTGCTTCATCATAAGATGCACATATAAACTCTAAATCTTGCTCCCTAGGCCTCCACTTGTCAAAAATAGGTGTCAAAATGGCCTTATCTCCCCTGAGTTCATTCCATCTATCCAAAATTTTACCTACATTATTATATAGCAATGAGGCATTTATTGTATCTACAAAACTAGAAATGGTAGCCTTTACTCTCTCGTCACACTTCTTTGCATATAAGGCCTGAGCCTGTTTTAAATTTTCTAATTCTTGAGGAGTAATCTCAACCATTTGAGAGCTGGAGGGTGTTGGAGATGGTGGAAACTAAATGATAGGGCTAGTGGGTGGAGGTCTTGCAGGAGAAGAGGAGATCATCAGTGCTGAATACTAACCTTGATGGTATTGTCCAGTCAATTGGCTCTGCAACTTAGCAATGATGCTATCCTTACCTCTTACCTCCTCCTTAGCACTATTATAGGCCTTCAAAATTGTTTCCAACTTGAATTGGAGGATCTCTTTTTCTTTGGCTTCCTTTTCTACTACTGCAACACTAAATTTTGTAGTCTCTAGCATAGTGCTAGCAGCTTCCACTACCCCTATACTCTGCACTCTCTTCACCATGTTCCCACCAAGGTAACTTGACCCTGGGGTGTCTTTGCTTTTCTTACTCTCATTTCTCTTCAGAGACCACATGAAGAGTGCAACATTATCCTTACTAAAAGTAATTCCCTCCATGGGTTTGGTCTCCTTCCTCACTGCGTCTAGTACCAAGGCATCTGCTATATCCCACTCGGGTAAAATAAGCACTCTAGCTTGTGCCACCATATCTCTGCCTTGCTTAGGAGTGATGGTTTTGAATTCTTCCATCATCTCTTGCTTTATTTCCTCTTCTACCAAGGCTGGATCTTTATTAGGCTACTCACCTTTTCTCTTTTCACATCTAGCATCGTATTTATCTATGTTCTGTTTCCATATAAACTGCATAAATGCTTTTGATGTGACAAAATTGTTGTCAGCCAAGAAGTCATTACTTGCCTGCTTTATCTTAGGATCCCACTCCTGGCCTTTGAGTTCAGTTGTGGTAATGTCCATTTCAGTAGCAAGGGGTTCTTCTGGCATTCCTTCTTCCACTTCATCATAAGTGTAGGCAATTTCCCCTAGACTGCCTAACTCAAGGAGTTGCTCAGCTGCTACTTGCTCATCTCCTATGTGGATAGGGGATTGGGATGGAGAATACAAAGGTGCATCCAATTGTACTTCTTTCCCTACCCTTTTCTTCTTTGGACTCTCTTGGATGTCAATGACATCTTGTATGTTCCTCTTTCCTTTAGTGGTAGAGGGCTCCCCTATTGTAGGCATCAGCACACTGTAACTAGATTTCTTGTGCAGTGTATAATCACCAGGAGTGATTGCTTTCCTGGAAGCTGACCTACTTAGGACCACTCTCACCTTTTCAGGGTTGCTTTTGATTACAGCCTCCCTCTTCTCCTTCAAGGTCTACATCACATCCTCAAAGCAAACAATTAAAAACTTTATTTTCTCCTCTAGAGGGAAAAAACTAGACAATGGGTCATAGCTGGCATCAAACTGGTGCACGAAATCCAAGGCTTTCTTATAAGCCACCCATTTCTCTTTCCTCAACTCCTGCTCATCTAGATCAAGCTCATTTCTGATGAGTTCTTCAAGAAACTGAAATTGATGGGGCCTACCCCTGCATGCTGCTCTCTTTCTAAACATGTCATTGAAGAAGTCTTCTGGATCAGCACACCTAGATACTACAGTAGACAAATGATAAGGCTTGAGGAAATCCTCAAAGCAATTCCAACCCCCTTTTGTTCTTACAAATTGGTGGGCTATGGTAACTGTAGGGAAAATAGTCCCTTTACCCCTACCTGTCAGTTCTGCCTCTTGTACACCACCAATTTGTCTAAGGATCTCTGCAATTCCTACTTTGAGAGGGACCTAGTAAGGTAGCAAGAATGGGGTGCCTCTAAAACCAAACACTCTGAAAAACTGTCGAGACTGGATACAAATAAATGTCACCCCAATTGTGAACAATTTTTATGTTCTTTGCAAATTCTTTTGGTCTTATGAATTCTAGAAGAACCTTGGGGATTCTTGGGTTCTCCGAGCAGAGGAGAGTCCTGATCTTGGATGCAAAGTATTTGTCAAACTTCAAGAAACTAGCATCCTCCCTATCCCATGACAACATGGTACTCCATAGTTGTACTGGCATCTTTTCTCCTTCTTTCTCCTTGACAAGGTCCAATCCACTGGCAAAGTAATCACCACCTTTGAAAAGAAATAGATGCATCAGGAGTGAGTACCATCTGAAAGGCCTATCCACCTTTCCATTCTTTATTCCTATTAGCCCTCCATGGATAGCGTCTGTAATGAAAGAAGCATAATCAAATGTAATTGCAAGAGAAGGATTCAAGATCTGAGCAATCATTAATAGGTAGTGATTGGGCATATTTGCTTTAGCATCTTCTCCCAAAACTTGGCAAAGTGCCCAATACATTCCCTTAGCCCTAAGGGTGAACATAATGAAAAGGGCTCTTTTGTGTTGGGTCCTACAACTGCCAACCCACCTATGTTTACAAAAAATTTCTTGAGTGGCCCATTCCTGAGATGATTCCTCTGTGCACTATAAATTTGAGCTAGTGACTTGAAATTTATGGGCTCTAGAAAATTGGTAAACTCATTAAGCCCAAAAGAATTTCTGAATTCTTCAGCATTAATCTCAATAAGGGTTTTTCCATTTATATCCTGAATGCTTCTTGTGACTAGATCATAGTTGAGTGCAATCTGGGTCAACAAAACTATGTCCATAAATACCCATGGGACTACCAATTTCCCAACATCTAATTCGCAAATACTATTTTGCAGGGCCAGAGAATTTCTCATTCCAAATCCAATCTTAAATAACCCCAACCCAGACAATCCAACCTATGGGTCTCTCAACCAGTTACCATTGTCATACAGTCCTCCTATTTTCAAACGGGGAGCTCTAGTTACTAATTCTTTTGCCTTCGAGCCCTGATTAGTTGACAATGTCAACTATTCAAGAAAATCATCACAGATACTTCTTTCTGAATAATTGACTTTGCCAGAAAATTTTCTTTTAGGAGCCATTAAAAAAAAAACATAAGAAAATAATACTGCCTCTAAATACTTCTGTGACGAATCAATATCTTATCTGAAACACACCACACAGAAATTGCTACACAAGACTACGATAAAACCTTTTCTTAACTTGAAGGAATTTGCTTTGCAACTAAATTGAGTTGCTCTGTATCTGAAGAAGATACCTCTGCATCCGCTCCTCTGCAATAACTCTTTAAAAAGATATCTTCATCCGGTTGATGGGAAATCATATATTGTACCCAGGGTCTTAGCTACAACATTGATTCTGCATGCTTCAGTCGTCCCTTCAAAATTGAATTCATAGGAGAATTTGTATTTTTCACTCCAATGGGTCACAATGTTCCTGCAAGTCTTTCTTTTCGCTCTTTCGCAACTTCATGAAGCATAACTATCGGGTAGCTTAGTCCTACAAAATAGTGCCGATCGTCTGATCAAAAGGAACTTGATCGACCGCTACACTAACTAATAGCCTTGGCTCCGCACTGGGTCCCACTTCCCTATTGGCTACGTGCTACCACGTGGCACTCAACCACTAGCCTTGAAATACCTTTCGCATTCAACTCAACGTTGGCCGCATGTCTTTCTCTTATACTGCCGGTTCCACCTTGGCGGGCCCATGACTTTCTTCTAAGACCACATGTCCCAGGACACGTTAGCATCCATCGCGACACATGGATGGTCCTCGTTCACTTTCGCTATTTCACAGGGTATAAAGCACGAGCATCTTACCCTTGTGAAATAGCATGGGCCGTCAGATCATTTTTTTAGTTGATCGGTTTTTAACCATCTGAATAGGCTTCGGGAGGGGTGGGCCCTCTGACTCACTTTGAACACCTGGCATACAGTCATCTTCAGAGCTACCATGTCACTTTTTTACTTGTCGAGAGAAAGCACCAGGGCTTTGATTAATTCTTGACACCTATATCTGCCATGTCATCTCCTAACCTACGACATGACTCGCCTCTGGGACCTGCCTTTTAACCTTTAATCCTAACTTGCTGATTGTTGTAGCTTATGCCGCGTGCCACCATTTTACTCGCCCTCATTGACCAACTAGACCACCTAGTTGGCATGCCATGTCATTTTCGCAACTTCACTGGTTTTAAACTACGCACAACTTTGCCTAGCAAAATAGCGAAAGCCATAGATCCATCCACGAGATGCACACTACTTACTGGGCCCGACAACTTTAAGAGGAATACACATAAGGCATAAAAAAAACATTGCGATTAATTAACATGACCACCTAGGCAAACGACAAGGGGGGACACTTCCTATGATCCCATGACCCATCACTTAAGTGGATAAAGTAATGAAAGAATATAAACCAAAGGGTTTTATACAAACATTAGGCGATTAAAAATCAAAAAACCCTAAACCCTTAAGGCCTACAACAGAGCTGAAGCATTTGAAAAGGCGCCTTACTCAAAATTTCAAAAAACCATAGCCAATTATGGGAAAAGAAAAGCCCATTTTTAATCAGTGATAATAGTGGCTCTGGCTGGGGATGGTTGATCGCAAGGTCATCAGAAGAAGACTCAGAAACTTCTAGAGAAATAGACCAAAACACAGACCAAAATAGAAAAATAGGAAAGGAACAAAATATGTACAAACAAAGGACCTACTGTGCATGGACATTAAGAGAAATAATGCTTTAGGAATTGTCCATGCACTAGAAATTCCTATATTTCATCATTCATATTCTTCAAGAAATATGAATCTTTACCATTTAAGTCATAAATCACAAAAGGGCCAATCCACAGTGATTCGAATTTCTTATGCTTTCCCTTATCCTGTCCTTTTGCATTCCACTGAAGAACCATGTCATCAATTTGAAACTTCCTTTGTGATGTCCTTTTATCAAAAAGATATTTTGACTGCAACTGGATCTTCTAATTTTTCTTATGGGCAGAAGTTCTAAGCTCCTCCATTTCTACAATTTGGATCATTCTATTTTCCACCGGTTCAGATATCTCCATGTCCTCACTTTGCAAAAAATTATACACTAGAAGAAGATTATTTACTGGCAATCTAACTTGGGCACCATAGACTAATTCAAAAGGTGACATTCCAATGGATTTCTTAACTATTATTCTATCTGCCCACAGAGCTAACTTCAATTTTTGATCCCAAGACCTTTTATTCTCTTCTAGGATTTTCTTAATGATAGTCAATAGGCTTTTATTGTTGGATTCTACTTGTCCATTCCCCTGAGGGTGATAAGATGAAGAGTAGGACATGAGTATTCCATGACTGGTACAAAAGCCTACAAACTCTTCTGATCTGAAACACATGGCATTATCCATCACCAATCTTGTAGGTGTTCCAAATCTAGTTACAACATTATCCATCAGGAAATCAATGACAATTTTACTAGTAGCTCTTCTTGTAGGGATGGCTTCTATCCATTTGGTGAAATAATCAGTGGCAACTATGATCCATCTGTGACCTCTCCCTGACTTCTCAATAATCTCTCCAATAAAATCAATGCCCCACTAGACAAAAGGAGCTTCTACAGAGACTGGATTTAAGGGTAAGGCTCCTTCATACTTCAGCTTGGATGAGAATTTGTGACATGGGTCACATTTCCAAACATATGCATGAGTATCCTTAAATAGAGTGGGCCAATAGCATCTAGCCCAGATTATCTTACCAGTAGTAGTCTTAGCAGACCTCCACATACTCCGTCATGCATTTCAGTCAACACCCGTTTATCTTGGAATTCGTCCAAACACATTAGTAGCTCTCCATCTCTTTTCCTCCAGAAAAGATCACCCTGAATGAGCACATATTTTTGGGACTTGAGTTTTAGAGTTCTTTTCTGATTATGTGTCATTTCTTCTGGGAATGTAGCACCTCTCAAAATTTGGACTATCTCTGTGTACCAGGGTTGCCTCTCAATACTAGTGACTGAAGCATTTCTAACCTCAACATTATGTATTTCTACATTCATGAGATTAGACTTAGTCATGAGCTTAGCCAAACCTAAACCTCTCACCAATTTGGTGATCTTTATCTCCAAGTTGAATTCTTGAATTTTGTTGATCCATCTGCATCTCTTCCTAGTAACCTCAGACTGAAACAAAATATCCTTAACTGCCACATGTGGGACATAGGCAATGATATTTGCATTCACTAAGTATGGCCTAAAAGCCTTAACAGCTTTAACTAGAGCATAAGCTTGTTTCTCCATGGTCTCATATTTTAGTTCTGCCACCTGCAAAGACTTACTATAGAAGGCTATGGGATGTTCATATCCTTCATTGTCCTTTTGTAGTAATACTGCAGCCACCGTATGATATGAATCAAAAGAAAACAAAGAAAAAGGCTTACTATAATCAGGAGATTTCAACACTGGTGCCTCCTAGATTGCCTTCTTAATTTCAGCAAAATCTTTTGAGGCTTCTTGATCCCAATAAAATTTGGTATCCTTCTTGAGGAGCTTAACAATAGGCTTCACTATCTCTGCGAAGTTTGCAATGAATCTCCTAACAAAATTTACTTTGCCTAAAAAAGATTGAATACATTTCACATTTTTAGGTTCAGACACCTTATTGATGGCTTCAATTCTTTTAGGGTCTATCCTTACCCCTTCCTTGGAAACTATGTGTCTCAATAACTTTCCCTCAGTGACTCCAAAATGACATTTCTTGGGATTTAGTGATACACCAAATTCCAACGCTTTATTGAATGCTTTCTCTAGATGTCCACAATGATCATCAGCCTTCTTAGAGAAACAAGTTAGGTCATCTTGATAAACCACCATGATGATTTTAATGAATTCTTTAAAAGCTACATCCATAGCTCTCTGAAATGTAGCTCCAACATTTTTTAATCTGAATGGCATTCTCCCATAAACATAAGTTCCCCATGGAGTAGTGAAGGCTATTTTAAACTGTTCAGACTTCTTTACTAACACTTGATTATATCCTGAGAAACCGTTCATCATGGATAAAAGATCACATCCTATCACTCTCTGTAGCATGGCTTCCATATTTGGGGATGAGTAGTTATCCTTCAAGGAAGCAACATTTAAATTCCTGAAATCTACACACAATATGATGTCCATATTCTTCTTCCTTACTGAGACCAGATTGGAAACCCATGAAGAATGCCTTATTGGTCTGATAATCCCCCCTTCCCTTAATTTAGTCAGCTCCTGCTGCATCTTAGCTTCTAATAAGGGGTTAATAGGTCTTTGTTTTTGCCTAAAAGGCTTAGCATCTGGAAGTAAGGGAACCTCATGCTGAAAAAGATCTTGTCTATACGCCTTTAGGTCTTCATAAGACCAAGCAAAAACATGTTTATATCTTTTCAATAAATTAATAAGGTTAGTCCTGACATGAGGAGGTAATTTTTTGCCAATATACACTAACTTAGGGGATGACTCAGTCCCTAAATTTACCTCCTCCAACTCTTCTAATTTGGTGGTAGATTGTTGATGTAAGTGACTATCATTGTAACTGAACATGCTCTCCACCTCTACCAGCCCTTTAGGTATTTCATTAGTTTCCAACTGGACCACATCATTTCCAAACACTGTCTCTCTATTGTCTACCATTTCCACCAATGCATTACAATCAATCTTTTGTCCATCATAATCGTCAACACATTGAATAAACCTAAGAATGTCTTCATCATCAGCAAAAACTTGCCAATTGTACACATTGTCAAGAATAGCAGGCCCAGATTTTATTTCCACAGTGGACATACCAGTCAGGGTTGCATCATCATTTTTCAAAGCAACATTAGCTAGGAAGTCTGCCATAATATTCTTTGCTCGCTCTATCCAATTAATAGAAAATGCATCAAAATATTCAATAACATCCCAAATAGCATGCTTATACTGCTTTAATCTATCATTCTTGGATGCATACTTAGATCTGACCTGAGAGACAACCAATTCTGAATCCCCCATTACTTTCAATAGTTGGATTCCATGCCTTTTTGCAACCTCAAGTCCTAGTAACAAGGCTTCATATTCTGCAGTATTATTTGTGCACTGGAATGCCAATAAAAATGAATACTTAAAAGTTATACCTGATGGGGACACAAAAAGAACCCCTGCTCCTGATCCTTCCTTGGAGCAAGCTCCATCAAAATACATCTGCCACAATCCATACTATTGTGCTTGTAACTTGATCACAATAGGGTCAGTATTCCTCAATTGAGGTAGAATTGGTTGAAGTTTGAAGTTATCTAGGTCTACATCAATCATACGATTAAGCATACTAGGATCTACATTTTCTATTACCCTAGGAGCTTGTGGCTCTCTGTACAATTTGACCTGATTACCATTAATAGGAATGGTGGCATAAGATAAGTCCAGTTGGACATTTCCCCCTACTGCTGTTGCCCATTGCCTGGAAAGTAACATACCATAGTGGGGTTTAGTGTCAGTAACAATAACATCCATTTTGTAAGTGGCTTCAGGGAATGCTGCTATATTTACTTCTACATCTTTCATTGTGCCTATCACAGGCACTTCTTTGTTATCCATGGCATAGCACTTCCCATACACAGTGGTTACTGATAATCCTAATTCTTTCATAACACCATAAGGCATTACATTGGCAGCAGCCCCTGAATCTATCATGCAGTTTTTAATCATCCGGTTATTGACTAACAAGGTAACATAGAAGGGATCTACCTATGAGGGCTCTTGACTGATAGTGGTTCCAACATAAACTTCTGGGGTTTGGAACTCTTGATCCTTTCTAACTCTAGCTGAACTGGTGGGTAAGACTGTGTCACTGTCAGATATACTAGAGAATAGAGACAAAGCTGCATCTTTATGTTCTTTAATCTTTAGTAATTCTACTAAGGGAATAGTGACCTTCATTTGAGTAAGATCTTGGGCCATGTCAAATGTAGAACTATTGCATGTTTCAGTGTTAGTTCTGACCCTTTCTATCTTGAACTGGCTTGCCTTTTTCACTGTTGCTACTACTTGTACATCATCAATATTTTTATCATGTTTGCCTTTGGGTACATCTTTAACTTGTTCCTCTTTCTCTTGACTGACCTTGGGAACAATGGTAGCACTACTTGATGCCCCCTTCTTAGTGACCTCCTTTACGAACATAGAACCTGGCTCACCCTGATCAGTATCTCTTTTAGTGCTTCTCAAGTTATAATTGTGTTTTGCTTTGGCAATTGCAGCTTTAGTGAGATTTCTAACTTCTTCCTCACTAGGCCTCCTAAGATGAACCTCTTCATCCTCAATTGTTACCACATTCAATGTAGGATGCCAATCTAAGGTTAATTGTCCTTGCACTAACCTTTCATTATCCAGCACATCACTGTATCCACTTTGCACATATTCCTCATCACTTTCTATGATGGTTTCAAACATATTAATGTCAGGCTCTGCTTCTGGTCTCATAGATTTTTCTAGAGCCTGAGCCACTGCACACTGATGAGGAGAATGTGGTCCATCACAAGCAATACACCAAGGAGTATTTTCTATATTATGAATAGTTTTCCCTTTCAAGGGATCTGGAGTGTCTTGACTTTGGGCAATTTGAGGCTTCTCAATTTGGGGCTTGCCATCTTTCCAATTGGTATTATATGGCATATCATGCAATCTAGGGGGTCTATCTTGCCAGTTATAATGAGCTTTATCATTTTTGTTAACCTTGGTAGTCAAATCTTTCATAGCAGTAACCAATTTCTCTATCTTATCATCCTCCTTAGCAACTTTATTAGGTTGTTGTTTGGTTTCTTGCCATAATCTACCATCTGTCCTTCTTCCTAACTTCCCAGATGCTTTTCTGTTACTTTGTACATTTATGGCAATTCTAAAAGCATCTCTCAAGTTATGTGGGTTCTTATCCCTCAAAATATAGGCCATCTTGGAATCAAATGCATTGTAATATGTATTAAGACACATGTTATCATCTAGCCTCATCACTTGATACAATCTGTGCATTGCCTTCTAGAATCTAGCATTGAAATTAGTGACCATTTCATTTTCAGATTTTCTGATATTGTTGAATTCATTTAGCATGAAACTCACATTAGTCTTGTCACCATATTGCTCTTGAAAACAATTTTTAAAATCTTCCCATAACCCTATGCTATTGACCGGGAGACCTTTGTACCAATCTCTTGCATCATCAACCAGGGATTGAACAAACAGTTTCATAATAATATCTTCATCTACTATCTCATAATCATTTATTAGATCCCCAAAAGATTTCAGATGTTCCTCAGCACTAATTGCATTGTTCCCAGCAAATTTATGGAGTCTGTCTCTTAACTCAGTGGGAACATGATTTGGATATCCCGGGATCCCATCAAAGAACAATTGTCTATATTGTTCTAAATTGATTGGTCTTCTTTGAAAAGGGGTAATAGCATTATTATTTCCCATGGTCATTTTAACTTTTGGGATTGGAGATTGAGGTATTTGGGTGTGTTGTTTATTCATAGGGATTTGACTTACTGAGGCAATATTAGCTTGTACTGCAGGTTGAGTATTAGCCTGAGGAAGGGAAATATGTTGATAATCAGGCTTGCTAAGATCTTCTAATGGGAATGTAATGGGGGGAGCCTTTAAATAATTAATCTTTCTTTTTACTTCTTGATTCGCTGCTTCTAACTCAGCCTTTTCCAATTCTATTTGGAGATATTTCTTTTCCTTCCTCATCCTTTCCATTTCTCTCTCATGTGCTAAAAGCTTATGAGAGATCTCTTCTGCAGTTTTAGATTCTATTCCATCATCTACCCATTTCTATTTTCCTTTATCCATATTAGCTTTAGGAAGCTGGGAGTCATTAAATACTTCCCTAGTTGGCTGGACTACTAACTTACAAGCTTATTTAGTTTTGGGGATTAGAATCTCTCTAATCACAGGGCCTCCCTCATCACTTTTTTCTTTCTCCTTAGCAAGTACTTCAAGATCAGCTATCTGTCTAAGGAGCCTATCCCTTTCCATTAATTTGGCTTTGACTTCCTTCTCCTTATTTGCTTCCTTTTGGGCTCTTAGGGAGATTAAGTGATGGACTCTTCTATTTAAGTCTTCAATCGATTGAGACACTTTATCCTCATCAGGGAAGTTTTCTTCAGAGTCTGAGCATTAACTTGATCTATGTCAGTCAAACTAATGTTCCCATCAATTGTCCTAGGAACAGAGTGTCTAATTGCATTTGAACTGGTTCTATCTCTTGCAGAAACACTAACATGAGATAAATCTTGATTTAAAATAGGTGCATTATCAATATTTCCAAACAATCCCAAATGGAAACCTAATATATCATGTTTTAAATCTCTGGAAGATGAATTAGACTTTGCATAAACAGGTCGATTAGGCATCTTACTAGTATTATTGTTTTTTTGCACCCAAGCAGCATTTGATGGCTCATGCAACATAGATCTCTTATGGCCTCTTCGTGACTATTTAGGTAGACCTTCTTGCAAGGTTTCATGAGGATGTTTCTTCATGAATGATCTTGTGGTTTTTGCTCCTTGCATCTCGCTTGTCTTCCTTTTAAAAAATATTTGTATCTCACAAGGACTGGTTCAAAAGTAACAGAGTCGCCACCCACAAAAATATGGGAATTATGAAAACAAGAAGTCTAATCCACAAACACATAACAATTTTGTTTATAAGCCTAAACACAGATCTGCGTTTATATCTTTATTGTAACTCTCCCCAACAGAGTCGCCACTTTTGTTGTCTTCAAAATCTGATTCTCTTTAACATCCTTAATATAATATGATTGAACTCGGTGCAGAAGAGATATCAAAGATAAGGAAAATCCTAAGAAAACATATGACAAGGTTTAAATAAACCTTCTACACTTCAGACTTGCTCAGAGTCTAGGTGGGTATACCTTTGTGAACTAAATTCACACTTTCAAACATAAACCCACAGCAAACCAGTCCAGAAAACCAGTGGATTTAATCACCTTGAAACCGACTGAAATAAAAGAATGCAAATTATACTCATATTCAGTATTGTGACCAATAAAACATGTAATAGACAACTTCAATCAATACCAGTGCCATATCCAAGGTCATAGAGTCATCTAAAATTCAGACAATACTCCCCAAAACAAAATATCTTCACACATCCCATTGGCTCAACTTCTATTAATCCTTACATGTGCCTAACACTTATAAGAATTTATGCATATCAAATTAAACCATGATCATCAAGATTCAACGTTCCCTACAAAGAATTCACCAATAGGAATGATCCCCGCATCTTTAATTTCCCTCCTCAAGAGAAAAGCTAGCAAACACATGTACTGAAAATTGCCTTGCAACCCCATTCAAACAAAATAACCCTGGATTATTCAGAATGAAAACAATAAAAAAATTGTAGGAATACTCAAAGACAACACAAAGTTTACTCAAAAGCCGATGGTCTGCATATTGATATTATTCTTAAAAGAAGTATTACAAAACTTAGGAATTTTCTCCATTATACTTAGAGAAGCTTAGCTATGAATTTCAGCAGCGTTTTCATACAATTCTTTGCGATCTCGTTTCCTCTAGTCCTAGTATCCATTTATAACAACATGGATGCACAAAGCTTCGGACTTCTCGAGGAGAATTTGTTACAATCATTTCTTTCAAAACAAAGAGGTTACAAGCTTTTCACAAAAATAGTTACAAGCTCTTTTCAGCCTCTGCAGTTTCTTCAACAGGTTGTTCAGTTGTAACTTCTTCTACCTTTTCAGGGGTGCTCTCCAACTGTTACGGATCATGGGTGGCATATTTTTTGGTCCACTCATCATACACATCATTGGTAGGCCATGAGAAATTAATCGCCTTAGCTTTAGCCTTGGTCAACCTTTTCCAGGAGTTTCTCAATTTGTTGACTTCTGAATTGAGAAAACCATAATGTGCCTTAATTTTCTCTATCTCCTGTATTGTTATAACAAATAAAGAAGCATCATCTAGATCAATAATTCCTTTAATCCTTGCTGACAGTTTGGCTTCCATCTCCTTAAGCCACATTTGTTTATCCTTCAGTCGATTCGGGCTAGTAAAAACTCCTGGGAGCAACTCAAAAACTTGATCAGTATATTCCTTTTTGCACAAGTTAACTTTCCTATCAACATTATCCACCTCTGCTGCTAATTGTACTAAATCTTTAGTGATGTCACAAGTGGATTTAATGATAGGATTGGCCCCTGCTTCATCATAAGATGCACATATAAACTCTAAATCTTGCTCCCTAGGCCTCCACTTGTCAAAAATAGGTGTCAAAATGGCCTTATCTCCCCTGAGTTCATTCCATCTATCCAAAATTTTACCTACATTATTATATAGCAATGAGGCATTTATTGTATCTACAAAACTAGAAATGGTAGCCTTTACTCTCTCCTCATACTTCTTTGCATATAAGGCCTCAGCCTGTTTTAAATTTTCTAATTCTTGAGGAGTAATCTCAACCATTTGAGAGCTGGAGGGTGCTGGAGATGGTGGAAACTCAATGATAGGGCTAGTGGGTGGAGGTCTTGCAGGAGAAAAGGAGATCATTAGTGTTGAAGACTCACCTTGATGGTATTGTCCAGTCAACTGGCTCTGCAGCTTAGCAATGATGCTATCCTTACATCTTACCTCCTCCTTAGCACTGTTATAGGCCTTCAAAATTGTTTCCAACTTGACTTGGAGGATCTCTTTTTCTTTGGCTTCCTTTTCTGCTACTGCAACACTAAATTTTGCAGTCTCTAGCACAGTGCTAGCAGCTTCCACTACCCCTGTACTTTGCACTCTCTTCACCATGTTCCCACCAAGGTAACTTGACCCTGTGGTATCTTTGCTTTTCTTACTCTCATTTCTCTTGAGAGACCACATGAAAAGTGCAGCATTATCCTTACTGAAAGTAATTCCCTCCATGGTTTTGGGCTCCTTCCTCAGTGCGTCGAGTACCAGGGCATCTACTATATCCCACTCGAGTAAAATAAGCACTCTAGCTTGTGCCACCATATCTCTCCCTTGCTCAGGGGTGATGGTTTTGAATTCTTCCATCATCTCTTGCTTTATTTCCTCTTCTACCAGGGCTAGATCTTTATTAGGTTGCTCATCTTTTCTCTTTTCACATCTAGCATTGTATTTATCTATGTTCTGTTTCCATATAAACTGCATAAATGCTTCTGATGTGACAAAATTGTTGTCAGCCAAGAAGGCATTACTTGCCTACTTTATCTTAGGATCCCACTCTTGGCCTTTGATTTCAATGGTGGTAATGTCCATTTCAGCAGCAAGGGGTTCTTCTGGCATTCCTTCTTCCACTTCATCATAAGTGTAGGCAATTTCCCCTAGACTGCCTAACTGTAGGAGTTGCTCAGCTGCTGCTTGCTCATCTCCTATGTGGATAGGGGATTGGGATGGAGAATACAAAGGTGCATCCAATTGTACTTCTTTCCCTACCCTTTGCTTCTTTTGGCTCTCTTGGATGTCAATGACATCTTGTATCTTCCTCTTTCCTTTAGAGGTAGAGGGCTCCCCTATTGTAGGCATCAGCACATTGTAACTAGATTTCTTGTGCAGTGTATAATCACCAGGAGGGATTGCTTTCCTGGAAGCTGACCTATTTAGGACCACTCTCGCCTTTTCAAGGTTTCTTTTGATTATAGCCTCCCTCTTGTCCTTTAGGGTCTGCATCACATCCTCAAAGCAAACATTTTAAACTTTATTTTTTCCTCCAGAGGGAAAAAACTAGACAATGGGTCATAGCTGGCATCAAACTAGTGCATGAAATCCAAGGCTTTCTTATAAGCCACCCATTTCTCTTTCCTCAGCTCTTGCTCATCTAGATCAAACTCATTTCTGATGAGGTCTTCAGGAAACTGAAATTGATGGGGCCTACCCCTACATGTTGCTCTCTTTCTAAACATGTCGTTGAAGAAGTCTTCTGGATTAGCACACCTGGATACTGCAGTAGACAAATGATAAGGCTTGAGGAAATCCTCAAAGCAATTCCAGCCCCCTTTTGTTATTACAAGTTGGTGGGCTATGGTAACTGTAGGGAAAATAGTCCTTTTACACCTGCCTGTCAATTCTGCCTCTTGTACACCACCAATTTGTCTAAGGATCTCTGTAATTCCTACTTTGAGAGGCACCTAGTAAGGTACCAAGAATGGGGTGCCTCTAAAACAAAACACTCTAAAAATTGTCGAGACTGGATACAAATAAATGTCACCCCAATTGTGAACAATTTTTATGTTCTCTGCGAATTCTTTTGGTCTTATGAATTCCAAAAGAACCTTGGAGATTCTTGGGTTGTTCGAGCAGAGGAGAGTCCTGATCTTGGATGCAAAGTATTTGTCAAACTTCAAGAAACTTTCATCCTCCCTATCCCATGACAACACAGTACTCCATAGTTGTACTGGCATCTTTCCTCCTTCTTTCTCCTTGACAAGGTCCAATCCACTAGCAAAGTAATCACCACCTTTGAAAAGAAATAGATGCATCAGGAGTGAGTACCATCTGAAAGGCCTATCCACCTTTCCATTCTTTATTCCTGTTAACCCTCCATGGATAGCGTCAGCAATGAAAGAAGCATAATCAAATGTAATTGCAAGAGAAGGATTCAAGATCTAAGCAATCATTAACAGGGAGTGATTGGGCATATTTGCTTCAGCATCTTCTCCCAAAACTTGGCAAAGTGCCCAATACATTCCCTTAGCCCTAAGGGTGAACATACTCAATGAAAATGGCTCTTTTGTGTTGGGTCCTACAACTGCCAACCCACCTATGTTTACAAAAATCTCCTTGAGTGGCCCATTCCTGAGATGATTCCTCTGTGCACTATGAATTTGAGCTAGTGACTTGAAATTTATGGGCTCTAGAAAATTGGTAAACTCATTAAGCCCAAAAGCATTTCTGAATTCTTCAACATCAATCTCAATAAGGGTTTTTCCATTTATATCCTAAATGCTTCTTGTGACTGGATCATAGTTGAGTGCAATTTGGGTCAACAAATCTATGCCCATAAATACCCCTAGGACTACCAATTTCCCAACATCTAATTCCCAAATACTATTTTGCAGGGCTAGAGAATTTCTCATTCCAAATCCAATCTTAAATAACCCCAACCCAGACAATCCAACCTGTGGGTCTCTCAACCAGTTACCCTTGTCATACAGTCCTTCTCTTATTTTCAAATGGGGAGCTCTAGGCACTAATTCTTTTGCCTTCGAGGCCTGATTAGTTGACAACATCAGCTGTTCAAGAAAATCAACACAAATACTTCTTTCTGAATAATTGACTTTGCCAGAAAATTCTTTTTTAGGAGCTATTAAAAAAAATGTAAGAAATGAATACTGCCTCTAAATAGTTCTATGACGAATCAATATCTTATCTGATGCACACCACACAGAAATTGCTACACAAGACTATGAGAAAACCTGTTCTTAACTTGAAGGAATTTTCTCTGCAACTGAATTGACTTGCTCTATATCTGAAGAAGATAGCTTTGCATCCGCTCCTCTACAATAACTCTTTAAAAAGATATCTTCATCCAGTTGATGGGAAATCATATATTGTACCCAGGGTCTTAACTACAACATTGATTCTGCATGCTTCGGTTGTCCCTTCAAAATTAAATTCATAGGAGAATTCATATTTTTTGCTACAACAGGTCACAACGTTCCTACAAGTCTTTATTTTTGCTCTTTCAGAACTTCGTGAAGCATAACTATCGGGCAACTTAGTCCTGCGAAATAGCGCTGACCATCCGATCAAAAGGAACTTTATCGACCGTTACACTAACTAACAGCCTTGGCTCCGCGCTGGGTCCTGCTTCTCTATTGGCAACGTGCTACCATGTGGCAGTCAACCACTAGCCTTGAAATACCTTTCGCATTTGACTCAACACTGGCCACATGTCTTTCTCTTATACCACCGGTTCCACCTTGGCGGGCTCATGACTTTCTTCCAAGACCACGTGTCCCAGGACACGTTACGATCCATCGCGACACATGGACGGTCCTCGTTCACTTTCCCTATTTCACAAGGTATAAAGCATGAGCATCTTACCCTTGTGAAATAGTGCAGGCCATCAAATCATTTTTTTAGTTGATCGGCTTTTAACCATCTGAATAGGCTTCGGGAGGGGTGGGCCCTCTGACTCACTTTGAACACCTGGCGTACAGTCATCTTCAGAGCTGACATGTCACTTTTTTACTTTCCAAGAGAAAGCACCGGGCTCTGATTAATTCTTGACACCTGTATCTGCCATGTCATCTCCTAACCTACGACGTGACTCACCTCTGGGACCTGCCTTTTAACCTTTAATCGCGGCTTGTTGACTGTTGTAGCTTATGCCGCATGCCACCATTTTACTCACCCTCATTGACCAACTAGACCACCTAGTTGGCATGCCATGTCATTTTCTCAACTTTGCTGGTTTTAAACTATGCGCAACTTCACCTAGCGAAATAGCAAAAGTCGTAGATCCATCTGCGAGATGCACACTACTTACTAGGCCTGACAACTTTAAGAGGAATATACATAAGGCATAAAAAAAAATTTGTGATTAATTAACATGACTGCCTAGGCAAACGACAAGGGGGGACACTTCCTACAATCTCATGACCCATCACTTAAGTGGATAAAGTAACGAAAGAATATAATCCAGAGGGTTTTAAACAGACATCAAGCGATTAAAAATCAAAAAACCCTAAACCCTTAAGGCCTACAACAAAGCTGAAGCATTTGAAAAGGCGCCTTACTCAAAATTTCAAAAAACCATAGCCAATTATGGGAAAAGAAAAGCCCATTTTTAATCAGTGATAACACCCCCTTTTTAATCAGTGATAATACCCCCTTTGATGTCAATGACAAAGGTAGAGTTCCAAAAACAAAAAAAAATCTATATACATATGTACACACAGTCCTTACATGCTCACAAACATTTGAAGATGTCTGCATAGGAATTCTTCAGTGTGTTCAATTGGCTATTCTAGCCCTTTTGTAGATTCTACGACATGGTTATGAATCAACTAAATAGATAAGCTTGGGCTTTTGTTGTCTTTAGATTTGTCAGATCACTAATGGCCAAAGCATCTTGAGTATCCTTAAGAGCACTCAACATAATTTCCAGCTTAGGAGTATTGAGACTCCTAATTTCTCCAACTCTATTAATTATCCTCTCTCGGTCATGGCTCAGGCTTCTGATTTTCTCAAGTAATGATATCACTTGACTTTCATGACTTCTCAATGATACTGACAGGGGATCAACTGACTAAGATATACATTCAAGCTCATCCTCATGTTCCTTAGACTTCTTCTCAATGTCTGTAGTGAACGTTTTCAGAGATAAGCATGATTTATATAATTTCCCACCTACAGACAATGCATCTTTCATGCTCTTCACACAGTCATCTAAAGTGACTCTGTCCTTAGCAACCATCCTTTTCAAGTTTCAAAGCCTCTTTGCATTAAATTCATTTTGGTATTTCTCCTCAAAAGAATTCTCAAAGGACTCAAAATATGTATTTACATAATTAATCAAACTCTTTAATTTCCCGAACGGAGTATTTGAAGTATCCTTTTGAAATGAGGGCATCAACTTTTCATAAACACCAGTTGTTAGGGTTAACAACATACTATCCTCTATATGAGATTTCAAAATATCCTCACTAGCCTTTGGTTGTGCAGATGATGCAAGTTGAAGCTTCTAAATAGGAGATAGAGAAGCAAGTTTAATCGAACCTTGAATAAATTATTGATCATCAATGACTTTGTTTCCCTTTACTATCTCTGTAGTGTCTTTTGCCTTAACCTTGACTTCAATTAAATTAACCTCCACCTTTTCCTTTTCTACTTTCTTCATAGGAACCAAAGGGTGAACTCCAAAAACTAGAGGATTTTCAACCTTGTCCTTTTCATCATCTATTTTTCATGCACCTGTATTACCCTTGTCAACTGCATCTTTAGTTTTGTCTTCTCTTTGTGTTTTCATCTCTCTTTTGTGGGGGATTTTTTTCCCTCTAGGTTTTCTCCCTTTCTTTGTTTGCAAGAGATTGCACTGTATTTGTTTCTTGGTACCTAACATGGCCTAGAGATGAGGCCCATTTTGCATTATTGGCTTTTGTGTATATTCTCCCTAAGTTGCACTTAAGGGGGGATATTGGTGAAATAAAGGTATTTGAACTTGGTTATTTCTCAAGTAAGTCCTAATTATACAAAATTTAGGCTTACTTAGGGAATTGCATAGGAGTAATTGGAGCATTTCCACTTTAGGTGGACTTATCATGCTATTACTTTATCAAATCCACTTATAGTGGTTGCACTTTACCATCTTTAGTGGATGATCCACTTTTTGTGGGGTGATAGCTTTTCATTTATATTATCATGTAATGAGACAACAATACTTTTCATTTTCTCATTCACCCCTTTGTACTCACCTCGACTATATATCCAAGGGGTCTCTTATGTACATTTGTCTAATCTAGCTGATCCATTTGTATTGCATCATTGATGAGAATACATTTTATTATTCTCATATTATTTATCTTTTGTTATTGTACTTTCCATTAGGACTCTAGATCTTGGGAGGCTACCTCCATAGCCAATTCTTAGAACCTCTTATCTTGTAATTTTCATCTCTAATATTCTCATACTAAAGATTCATCCTCTTTTACATTTCTTCCTTTTTTTAATATTATATTTAAAGGGTCCCATTAGATATTCAATTTAAAAACACATTAAAGAAACTTGGCACCTCTTAAAGTATCAATGCACCACTCTTGGTTCGTACACAAACATAGCACACACTCTCCCAACATAGAAAGATTATATGGCCTATAAATTAACATCACACACATCAATGCTATATGGTTGGACTCTCGGATCACACACCTAACAAAATCCAATCCACCTTCCAGCTATAAATCATGAGAAAATTGTTAGCAAATATTAGTTATTACATTGTCATTATCTGGAGTCCTACTTAGGATTATAACCATTCTATTTTACCTTTTTAATCATGTACCATTCATAATGAAAAATATTTTCTGGTGAGGTGATTTTTCGCGAAAAACTTTTGCAAGGACAAATATTGAAAAATATTCTGTTGTTGAGTGGTTAGCAAATTATCTAACAATGCATAGATGCAAAGATATAAAGAAGTTGGATGGTTTTGTCTATAGTCAAGCATGTTATGAAAATTATTCATTTGTTTAAATTAAATACAATTGAAATCAAATAATTGTTGATGCTATCATTAATAGTGGTTGAAAAGAAGATTGCAATTCAAAATGATTTTATGGGTATTATTGTTAAGATATCTTCGATGACATGTACAAATCAAGCAATCTATCGTATTATTACTAGTGCTTGAGAAAGTACCATCTAAAATATTAAAATAGTTATTGAGTATCTTGTAGATGGGTTTATCAATATTGACAATAGATCTTCAAACAATTGTGGAGTAAAGAAGAAAGTTGAGATTGAGTGTGACTCTAAAGAAAATCATTGATTTAGCAGTGAAGGATTGAGGGTTTCTAGCATCTCAAGTTCTGATTAGATAAAACCAGGAGAGGCCCAAACCAGTACAAAAATGCCAACTAGGCAGATGAACGTGATGACTCACAAGAAATGAGACCTCAAAAACCCAAAAAAAGAGAGGCCCCCTTTTTGAAAGAGAAGCTTTTAACCAGAGCAAAAAATGAGTGGGAACAAGGGTCTCGAGTGCCCAACATTACATTCTCAAAACATAGGAGTTTAGAAAGTAACCCCGAAACATATACCTAACAAAAACCCTTACACTGAAAAAATAGAGCAACCAAAGAAATTAAAAACTAAAAGCGGTTTTTGAAAGGCTCTTTGCAACCTTTTTCCTAAAGGACTACCATGAAAAGAGACAATTGTTCAAATATTCCAAACAACTAAGAGGGAGGGGTGAATCAGTTGTCAATTAAAATCTTTTACTTATTCCACAAAAATAGATCCGGTAAACTTTCCTGATTACTTAACCATAAATAGATATAAGAATGAGAGAGCACACACATGAAATACCAGATTTTGCATGGAAAACCCAAGAAGGGAAAAACCATGAAGAATGTTAAATCTCAAGTATAAAACACCTATCAGGGCGGCAACTGTTAAGGTTATTTTTATAAAGGGTGGCTCACTACTAGAATGGTCATTGCAAGTGGGTTCATTGCCTAGCTAAAACTGCTAGAAAAGGGCTCACTGCCCAGAAGAAGAAGAAAGGAAAAAGAAATAATCCACTATTGAAGCACAACTTCCACAATGTTGCAATGTCAAAAGAAACCTTTGGCTCACTACTTCTGATACCAAACAACATCACACTATCACACTGCTCAACCACAACTTCACATAACCTCACACAAAATAGATCTTCTTTTTCAATCCACTTGCTTTGATATCATCTTCATTACAATCATCCTTTATTTATACTAATCTCTTGAATTAGGAATCTCCTAAGTCAGCCAAAACAAATTTGCCTAAACACAATTTGAAGTAGGTCTACACTAAACAATCCTGCAATAGAAAGGAATGAGAAGTGGATCACACTACAATGCACTACATCGATCGAAACAACATGTTATCCATATGCCATAATCACTAGAGAAAAAATATGAATATTCATGGTCAACCAAACCTAGAATGAATATATCTACAACCATGACTTCGAAGTACATCATTACATCCCAAATTAGAATAACAAAGATATAGATATGAACAACATCAATCCAAGATATCATCATTAAAAATAGAAATGCGGAAAAATGCGGAGCACTGCAAATACTATCAAACACCATCATCACTGAGAACACCTTCGAACCCCCAAATTAATCACTAAAAAACATAGAATCAATATGTTGACATCAATGACAACCATACTGATACATCATCAACTCCACATTTGCAACAATCTTCCCCTTTGTCACTAATGGCAACATTCATCAACAACAAACACAAATTCAAAATTATAATTGATCTCTCCCCCAAACATCTGCAATCTCTCTTATCTCTCTGCCTTTGACATCAAAGACAAAGGTGAGAAATAACTCGATCATCTTCAAATTCCACACAGATCACCCTAAGAGGAAGCCCCAATCATTAGTGCAGACTAAAATATATATATATGAAGCTCTTTGGACTAATGCACTAGTTCAAACTAGGAATGGGTAATACCCCCAACTTCTGCCACAAATACTCAAAAGTATCTTTTCACAAAGCCTTCGTAAAAATATTTGCAATGTTCTATTTTGTAGGATCATAGTCATGTTTTGCTTCATTGTCGAACACCTTGTCCCGAAGTGATACCAAATAGAGATATGCTTTGTTCTAGAATATAGTATCAGATTCTTAGAGATATCTATGTTATATAAATACTGATCTTATTTATTGTTGATGTCAAAAATAGTGATTTGGATATGATGTAGAATTGTGGAAGATAGGTATGTATGTTGTATAATACTGGAAGATAGGTGTGTATGTTGCAGAACAGTGGAAGATAGGTATGTATGTTGCAAATAGGTGTGTACACATGATACAAATTATAGATACTAGTTGTTGTTGACGTATTGCAAACATTTTGATTGCTTTGGAAATATGTATTGTAAGTATGAGGATAGATTTATCTTGATATGAAAGATTTGGTGTTGGTTGTGGCAATTGGTTTTATTCTCCAATCATTCATGAAGTCAGATAGCATGAAGATGATTTATTTCAAAGGTGCACTCCTCTGTATTTTTTATTTGATGTAGATATGGTAGTGCAATTTTTTTATGCTTATTGTCATCATTTGAGATTATTGTATTCATGGTGTTGGTGCTTCGAATGTTGTGATCCAGAAATGCATTCAATTATGCAATGTTGAGCAACTTTTTTTGCTCTGATTTTCTCTAATTTCTTAAATTCAAATGATAATATTTTGATGATTCATTGTTCATATCTTGGACCTCATAATGCTAATTTGGGTCATGGTCTTTATGCTCAAGTAGCGAGTTATTATGGAAATTTGAGGATATGCTCTTTTTGGGTCAGGCCGACCTTGAAATATTTTATTGACATTTTCCTTTGGTGATTGTAGCGTGTGATTTGACTATTGAAATGTTCTTTGGGAAAATGTTATTGAGGATAACTTGTTGTACATTCTCATTGTTACACTCATATATACATAGTCATAATAGGTTTCATGAAAAAGGTATGAGAGAGAAGTATGAGATGAATGAATTGCGATGAAGTGAAGAGAAAGGTGATAACCGATAAAGTGAAGAAGTTGATGTTGAATGAGTAAAAGAGAAGGATAGATCTAGTGCAATAGTATTTTGGAGCAAGCAGATAGGGAAGGGATTTGCAAAGTTTCTTAACTGAATCTACTGCAAACAATTGGTGTGTTAACTGAGATTAACAAGAACTAATCCCATGCATATGTAGCTGCAATTTTCTTAGTTCATTTCTTTATTTTTTGGTAGTGAGCTTTTTCAGTAGTCCTAAGGGGTCATATGGTGTCTTAAGGGGTCATATGGTATTGTAAGGGGTCATATGGTGTTTTATGACCCCTTAGAACACCATATGGCCCCTTAGGAAACAATATGGTGTTGTTATGCATCATATAATGACACCATATTATGTCCTAAGGGGTCATATGGTGTCCTAAAGGGTCATAAGACACCATATGACCCCTTAGGACACCATACGACCCATAACAACACCATATTGTGTGCTAAGGGGTCATAGGACACCATATGACCCCTTAGGACACCATACGACCTATAACGACACCATATTATGTCCTAAGGGGTCATATGGTGTCCTAAGGGGTCATAGGATACCATATGAACCCTTACGACACCATACAACCTATAACAACACCATATTGTGTCCTAAGGGGTCATATGGTGTCTTAAGGGGTCATAGGATACCATATGACCCCTTACGACACCCAACAACCAATAACGACACCATATTGTGTCCTAAGGGGTCATATGGTGTCTTAAGGAGTCATAAGACACCATATGACCCGTTAAGACACAATATGATCCCTAACAACACCTAAGGGGTCATATGGTGTCCTATGGCCCCATAAGACACCATATGACCCCTTAGGTGTCTATACAACCCATAACAACACCATATTATGTCCTAAGGGGTCATATCACATCCTAAGGGGTCATAGGACACCATATGACCCCTTACGATACCATATGACCCCTTACAACACTGTACAACCCATAACGACACCGTATTGTGTCCTAAGGGGTCATATGGTGTCTTAAGGGGTCATAACACACCATATGACTCGTTAAGACATAATATGATCCCTAACAATAGCTAAGGGGTCATATGGTGTCCTATGGCCCCATAGGACACCATATGACCCCTTAGGTGTCCATACGACCCATAATGACATGATATTGTGTCCTAAGGGGTCATATGGTGTCCTATGGGGTCATAGGATACCAAATGACCCCTTGCAACACCATAGACCCATAACGATAGTATATTATGTCCTAAGGGGTCATAGGACACCATATGACCCTTTATGACACCATACGATGTATAACGACACCATATTATGTCCTAAGGGGTCATATGGTGGGTCATATGGTGTCCTAAGGTGTCATAGGATACCATATGACCCCTTACAACACCATACAACCCATAACGACACCATATTGTGTCCTAAGGGGTCATAGGATACCATATGACCCCTTACGACACCATACGGCCTATAACAACACCATATTGTGTCCTAAGGGGTCATATGGTGTCCTAATGGGTCATAGGATACCATATGACCCCTTGCAACACCATACGACCCATAACGACACCATATTGTGTCCTAAGGGGTCATATGGTATCTTAAGGGGTCATAACACACCATATGCCCCGTTAAGACACAATATGATCCCTAGTGACACCTAAGGGGTTATATGGTGTCTTATGGCCCCATAGGACACCATATGACCCCTTAAGTGTCCATATGACCCATAAAGACACCATATTGTGTCCTAAGGGGTCATATGGTGTCCTAAGGGGTCATAGGACACCATATGACCCCTTACGATACCATATGACCCCTTACGACACCATAAGACCCATAACGACACCATATTGTGTCCTAAGCGGTCATATGATGTCTTAAGGGGTCATGACAAACCATATGACCCGTTAAGACACAATATGATCCCTCACAACACCTAAGGGGTCATATGGTGTCCTATGGCCCCATAGGACACCATATGACACCTTAGGTGTCTATATGACCCATAATGACACCATATTATGTCCTAAGGCGTCATATGGTAAACTAAGAGGTCATAGGACACCATATGACCCCTTACAATACCATATGTCCCCTTACGACACTCTATGACCCATAACGATACCATTTTGTGTTCTAAGGGGTCATATGGTGTCCTAAGGGGTCATAAGACACCATATGACCCCTTAGGACACCATATGACCCATAACAACACCGTATTATGTCCTAAGGGGTCATAGGACACCATATGACCCCTTACGACACCATACAACCTATAATGACACCATATTGTGTCCTAAGGGATCATATAGTGTCCTAAGTGGTCATACGACACCATATGACCCGTTAGGAAACCATACGACCCATAGCAACACCATATTGTGTCCTAAGGGGTCATATGGTGTCCTAAGTGGTCATATGACACCATATGACTCCTTACGACACCATAAGACCTATAAAAACACCATATTGTTTCCTAAAGGGTCATATGGTGTCCTAAGGGGTCATAGGATACCATATGACCCCTTACGACACTATACAACCCATAACGACACCATATTGTGTCCTAAAGGGTCATATGGTGTCTTAAGGGGTCATAGGATACCATATGACCCTTTACGACACCATATGACCCATAACGACACCATATTGTGTCCTAAGGGGTCATATGGTGTCTTAAGGGGTCATAACACATTATATGACCTGTTTAGACACAATATGATCCCTAATGACACCTAAGGGGTCATATGATGTTCCATGGCCCCATAAGACACCATATGACCCCTTAGGTGTCTATACGACCCATAACGACACCATATTGTTTCCTAAGGGGTCATATGGTATCCTAAGGGGTTATAGAACACCATATGACCCCTTACAATACCATATGACCCCTTATGACACCATACGACCCATAATGACATTGTATTGTGTCCTACGGGGTCGTATAGTGTCTTAAGGGGTTATAACACACCATATGACCCTTTAAGACACAATATGATCCCTAACAACACCTAAGGGGTCATATGGTGTCCTATGGCCCCATAAGACACCATATGACCCCTTAGGTGTCCATACGACCCATAACAACACCATATTGTGTCCTAAGGGGTCATATGGTGTCCTAAGGGGTCATAGAACACCATATGACCCCTTATGATACCATATGACCCCTTACGACACCATAAGACCCATAACGACACTGTATTGTGTCCTAAGGGGTCATATGGTGTCTTAAGGGGTCACAACACACCATATGACATGTTAAGACACAATATGATCCCTAACGACACCTAAGGGGTCATATTGTGTCCTATGGCCCCATAGGACACCATATGACCCCTTAGGTGTCTATACGACCCATAAAGACACCATATTGTGTCCTAAGGGATCATATGGTGTCCTAACGGGTCATAGGACACCATATGACCCTTTACGATACCATATGACCCCTTACGACACCATACAACCCATAACGACACCATATTGTGTCCTAAGGGGTCATATGGTGTCGTAAGGGTTCATAAGACACCATATAACCCCTTAGGACACCATATGACCCATAACGACATTGTATTGTGTCCTAAGGGGTCATAGGACACCATATGACCCCTTACGACACCATATGACCTATAACGACACCATATTGTGTCCTAAGGGGTCATATGGTATCCTAAGGGGTCATAAGACAACATATGACCCCTTAGGACACGATATGACCCATAATAAAACCATATTGTGTCCTAAGGGCTCATATGGTGTCCTAAGGGGTCATAGGATACCATATGACCCCTTACGACACCATATGACCTATAATGACACCATATTGTGTCCTAAGGGGTCATATGGTGTCCTAAGGGGTCATAGGACACCATATGACCCCTTACAACACCATACAATTGATAACAACACCATATTGTGTCCTAAGGGGTCATATGGTGTCCTAAGGGGTCATACGACACCATATGACCCCTTACGACACCATACGAGCCATAACAACACCATATTGTGTCCTAAAGAGTCATATGGTTTAACTTTTATGGTTGTGGCTATCAAACTATAGGGTATAGAGTATAGATTATAGGGTATAGAGTAGAAATGTATCAAAGGTTAAAAAAATTCAATGGAAGTCATTTGGCTAGCGCCATATTTGGCGCTACCCAAATGAGCTGCACAAAAAAATGGTTATAGGGTATAGAGTAGAAATTTATGAAAGGTTACAAAATTTCAATTGAAGTCATTTGGCTAGCACCATATTTGGTGCTAGCCAAATGAGCTGCACTAAAAAATGGTTATATGGGACCCTTGACCCATGATCCAAGCCCACATTCTCTCATTTTTTCTTCTTTTTGCGCATGATCAGACAAAAAAATGCTTTTTGCATGGCATTGACATTTTATGCAAGGTTATTTTATACATTCCATTAGGTCTCCACCACCTTTTTTTTCATTTGGCAACATCAAAGAGGAAGAACGTAGTTTTTTTTATCAAATTTGACTAATTGAGGTAATATTTTCTTGTTTTTAGAATTCAAATACTTATTAATTGTTATTTTGTTTAAATGTTAGAATAAAAGTGTGAGTCAAAATTGATTATAATCCTATTAGACTTACATTAGATTTAACAATGCATTTGAAGGAAGTTGCATAAGAAAATTATTTGTTTAGTGGTTTAAAAAAAAAATTTCAATTTCATACATCCTTTTTAAGATCTTATGAAATAATTTAGAAAAGGAATACATGAAATAATTTCAATTTCATATATCCATTTTAACATATGCATAATTAGGATAGTCATAGATGCATAATTTCACTTTATTCTCTTTTATGTGCATGTGCATGTAGAAATCATCATCATGCCGAGGAAATGACCAAAAAATGTAACACCGGAAGAGCGTGAAGCTAAGAATGCAAAAAAAAAGAGAAGGAATGAAGCAACTTTGTGAACAAAGGAAAGTGAATACCATAGAAGAAGAGGTGCCAATTGAAGAGGAACATGAAATATCCATCCAATCTAAGAGAGAGACAAAATTGGCCACACAAAGGCAACGGATGCAAAACCTTCATGCAATGAGACAATTGAATCCCGAGGTTGAGAGCATGTCTACCACAATTCAAGTTGAAGACACCCCATCTCTTACATCTCAAGTTGAAGGCACACCATCTCTTATTGGCACACCATTGGTGTCTACAACATCTCATATTGAATGCACTCCCTCTATGACATTTGACATTGCAAGTACTTCATGACTGACATCAAGTATTGGAGCTACACCATCTTGTACACCTCAATTTCAAGGTATGTCATCATTTTCATCTCTGGTTGAAGGTATGCCACCTATCCCTAATGTTTTTGGCATTCCTAATCTTGAGGTAACTCAAAGTTTGAGAACACCTCCTAGAATTTTGCATAGAAAGCCTAAGTATTTGATTGATATTGATGCTAATGTTTTGAAACCAATGGTTGACAAGATTCCGAAGCGTACTTGTCAAAGACATGCTAACTAGATATGGAAAATATTTTTTGAGCCTTTAATGAGACAAGAAGATGTCAACTATTTGTTGAAATGATGAGAAATCTGAAATTTAGGCCTATAATGAAGATTCTTGGGCTAAGAACATCGATTGAATCAAGCAACAAATCTATTGTGAAGAATCTGATGATGCATATGATACTGTTGTTCTAACTCATGCACAAAACATAGTAATGCCACATGACGTGTCATTACATCAACAATTGTAAGCACTCAAACTAAGAAAGCTCTCCTCCTTAGAAAGACAAGTAAACAATTGAAGATAAGTAGACAAACTCTAATGAGAGCTATGGGAAGGCGACAAAGAGCAGAGGATCCATATAACAATGAGTTATGGGCATTTTTTGGTAGATTACCATGAAAAGATAAAGCAATTGTTGAAGCCTTGAGATCCCTAATTGAATATTTTTGGAATAATAATACAAGGGTCTCTCCAAATCAAAGAGATGTTGTAAGAAGGAGGATTTCTAGTAAAATCCATGATCCACATCCAAAACATTTTTTAGATAGGACTCAAACACAATTTTTTACCAAGTTTCAACGTATGTATCCTCAAATAAAAATTAGTCAAAGATTATTTGAAATGATAAAGCCTTTTTATGTCAAAATAAATCACACACGCACAAATTGATGTTGTAGAGTACATATTGAATTTTCTAATCATTATGATGTTTATCAACACATATGTATAGATTTGCATGCTAACAATGTTTTACAGGAATGAAACATAAATGGTCCACCGACATCTTCAAGGGAATTCATATCTAGCATCTTATGTGGAAGAGTAGATGGTCAAGTATATTACAATAAGTGTTGCTTGGATGGCACGTGTTGATTGTGGTGGATTGTGACATTTACAAATTTGTCAACATATGTATATTGGACAAGAAATTGGTAATGAATTAGTAGAATTTGGAAAATATAAGACAGTGGCCTACATGCTAAAAGATGGAAAAGAAGCAAAAAGGTGTGAATTGGTTAGTGAGAAGATTCTAGTGTATCAGTTTATGGGCATCTTTCATGAGAATATAGTGTATGAGTATGCAAGGCATAACCATCGAGCTCATTGGCTGGACTCACAATTTAAGTTATGCAAGGACACATTTCCACTTCATACAATCGTTTCAATTGTTGACTTTGCAGAGAACTACACAATACAACCTCAGAACGAGGTGCAATCACAATATTACAACTCCACACAAGTTGCCATATTTGTGCATATAGCATTCATTCATGCACATGATAGTATGGAAGAGGATAGGAAGATATTGAGGGAGTATCATTTTTACATCAGTGATGATTGCTCACACTCTATAGAGTTTGTGCTAGGTTGTTTTCAGATATTCTACGATGATTTGGCTAGCCGAGGCATATCATTCCGTCAACATATCATATGGTCAGATAATTGTGCATCATAATTTAAGAACTCTCAGATGTTTTATTGGTTGATTAGGATGCATAAGTTGACTTCTATTAAACATATGTGGAATTTCTCTGAGGTTGGGCATGGAAAAGGGGAGCATGATGGTGCAGGAGCATGTATTAAAAGAGCTTTAGCATGAGAAGAGTTAAAGTATAAAGGGAATACAAACTTGAAAGATGCAAAATCAATTGTTCAGTGCTGCAATGGTACAATTGGTCTAGGTAATCAAGGTAAGTCTTCAGTTCACAGATTTTTTTGGTTGGTAGATGATACTAACATTACAAAATTAGAAGATTGTTGTACATTGACAAGATCGAGTGAGCTACACTCTTTCAAAAGCTCTAATGTAGGTTCATGGACTATCCATATGCAACAGATGGTATGTTATTATTCTTCATGTAGAGATGGTGCCTATAATGAGTTTGATTCAAAGGAGTGGGTGGATGAATGGTGTATGAGGCCTCTAATCCCACTTGAGACATACCGACCTCTGAGTGCACTACAACTCACATAGATGGAAGCATCAATTGACTTTGACCATGTGTCAGATTTAGTCCAACCAGGTAAATTATCCACATGCAATTTTTTGTACTTTAATATTTTACCTTAGTTGTTTGCTAAATTCTTCTCACTTTATCATTGCAAGGCATGTTTATGTAGTAATTGCAGCTGAAGACAATGAAGAAGGAATAGATTATTACCTGTGTCATTGTGTGGATGCAAAAAAGAAATTGGATCACCTTGTGGTAGATGGAGAAAATATTGAGTACCCCATAGGATCAGTAGTTGTTACTAGTACATGGCTTAGAAGGTACCTAGTGAAGAAATCTAACTTGTGGTTGTTCAAGGACTTCGAGACACATAGGAAGATTCTTCATTATTCTAACTTTGTTGTAGCTTCAAATGTTCATTTGATCAGATATGGGGGTAGGCCACTAAACAAGAACCTATGGAAGGTTCGTGAGTCTAACCATGAGGCCATACTAGACATGATAAAGAGTAGAGCAGATCTAGATGGTTCATTGGATTAAATGTAAATGTAAAAAATTGTAATATCAATCTTATTTGGATATATGTTAATGACTTGTATTTTTGACTACTCGAGGCATTGTAATATAAAAAATTGTGTTTTTGTCTTGTTTTGTGTGATTTTATGTAAGTAATGTCATTTTGGACCATTAGAGATCACATGGGATCATTTCGTGAAGTATACCTTGCTAATATGGTAAAAGATGTAAAAAATGCTCATTTGTTGTCAATCACTCAAAGTGTGAAAAATTGTCAAAATTTGGCATGGTTTTTCTTGATGTTAGTGACATGTAAGAATGATCCATCTAATCCTGCGAGGTCGTGTTATGGCACTCTAAAAAATCCTCTCTTGGTTTTGATAGACTCGTATTCAGTTGCTCATGGTGACTCTTTCTTGGTTGCGACAAAAAGCGTCAGATGAGTTCAATGAAAAGTTGCACAATGCCCCATCTTTCAATTTGCTCATCACGACACTGAACCATCAGCTCGTACACATTGGGGTGGTTGGGTTTACGCTAGGAATGCCTTCTTTTTTCTCTCCAACTCGCTCAATCATTGTGGGCCACACCCTAGCAGTGAAATCGCCATAGTACTCAAGTTGCTCAAAGTTGTCAATATTCGGCATCATGTTTCTCGGCACTTGTTAATCATAAGAATGAGCTATCTGATCCTGTGGGGTCATGTTATGGTACTCTAAAAAATCCTCTCTCGGTTTCAGTAGACTCGGATCCAGTTGCTCGTGGAGACACTTTCTTGGTTGTGACAAAAAGTGTCAAATGAGTTCAATGAAAAGTTGCACAATGCCCCATCTTTCAATTTGCTCGTCGCGACACCAAACCGTCAGCTCATACGCATCGGGGTGGTTGGGTTTATGCTAGGAATGCCTTCTTTTTTCTCTCCAACTCGCCCGATCATTGCGGGACACACCCTAGTGGCGAAATCACCTAAGTGCATGCATTAGATGAATATAAGTTTATGGGCTATGCAATTCTTTTAGAATGGGTATTGGTACAATGGTGTCTTACATTGTCTAATTTTGGTTCTTTCCATGTTTCCTTTATATAGTCTTATTTCGACTATAACTATTGAATTTGTGTTGATCTCCATAAGCTTGTGTCTTGGATTACAAACACATATTTAGGTTCAAAGCTTAAGTAACAATAAACTTTGTGTAGTTATTCATTTAATCATTTGCACTACAATTATGGATAACCATGATAAATGATTTGCATTAACCAAAAAGATACAAATCCATGCAACATTGTATACTGTTAAAACTATCAAATATATCCAATACAAACAAATAGGCTTGCCAAAAGCCATATGGACTTAGAATTTCACATATTCATAAAACAAAACATATGTTCAAACTTTCTATAAAGGCATACAACATGATATCCAATAAAGTCAAATAGGGGCTTGCCAAAAGCCATATGGACATAGAATGTCACATATTCGTAATATAAAACATATGTTCAAATTTTCCATATAGGCATACAACATGGTATCCAATAAAGTCAAATAGGAGCTTGCCAAAAGCCATATGGAGATAGAATGTCACATATTCGTAATACAAAACATATATTCAAAATTGCCATATAGGCATACAACATAGGACCCTATTCTAATCATTTCCCTCTAGGGGAAGGAAATAGATCATGAGATATCTTTGCCCGTCAAGGGGATGGAGATGTATATGATGCAGGTGTCTTTCGAGTACGTCCACTCGACCTCCTCTCCAAAAATTTTTGTAACTCCACCTGATACAATGAAAAGAATGATGTTAGCATATGCAAAAATTGAATTTTGGAATGACATATAATAGAATAGTCACTTACCGCATACAAATAATCATGATGTTCATCTAGAATAGGTGCACGTTCATGATCTGGAGTGACAAGCCCCTCTTGTAAGCATCATAATATAAATTAAACTAAATACAAGTGTCGTTAAAATTTTCAATAACATATTATTAAGATAACAAATGTAATGCTAAATTTACTAAATTTACAAATATGTCTCATACTTATGTTAAAGGAGTTGAACTTGCTACTGCTGTAGCAACACTGCGCTCCATTAATGCGCGGATAGCAGGAGGAGTCTCTGAAGTCAACATCTGAAAATTAAACAAAGTATATTGATTAATTGCCAAAACTATCTATATTATTTAATAACAACATTAAAGATAAATTGTTTGCTTGGGTGAAAGATTGTCAATGAAATACACTATGAGGTGTTGATGTTAAAGCTCTAGCATCAAACTATTTGACATCCAAAATGAGTAAATAGAAAATCATTCACATAAGGTTCAACTATCTACATATAATAATTATATTTCTTCACTCATTGTATACCTGTGGAGTCGACGAAGTAGTGAAAAAGGGTGTTGCAGGAATGTTGCTAGTATTGTGAACACTTTGACCTTGATTTTTTATCATAATAATTTACTAATTTAGATATATTCTCAAATTTACATATAAGATTTAATAAAAAGAATGAAATGAACTTGTAATGAAAATCGTCTAGGTATCAATGCCAAATGTTTCATTCAACAAGGATTCTATCATGACAATGTTCTCTATAGCAAACTCCGCTCGTGCATGTGCAATCTCAGAACTATTAGGATCATAAGTGCAAAGAGAACCACAAGATCGACAAAAATGAGTTGGAACTCGATGCCTAGAAGAATCAACATCATCACTTGCATCACCCTCTACTAGAGGCCTAGCATACTGTATAAGGGTCTGAGTGAGTGAGCTAATCGAGTCTAGAGTTTCGACCTTAATACTCTCCTTCACAATGGAAGGAATAATAACATGATCCACCATAGGTCTCACCAAGGGTGGGAGATTTGGATCATGCTATGCACCCTCTCTATCATGTGAGGAACCCCCACCTCTACCTTGGAAATCTAGAAAATCAAAATAGTTTGGGATCTCATTAAGGACAAACTCACAGTATAGTTTTCTCAAAAATTATTGGGGTATCTCATGATTATTATATGGGGGCTGATCAAATACCATCCACCACCTATCCCTAAAATTGTTCTTAGTCCCTTCATGATGACACCAATGAATAGGGAATCTCCTACATCCAGTGTGTAAAGGTTGATTCGTTTAGAGGTCCGTAAAAAGAGCACACAAGTCAAATTTATTAATTTTCTTTTTCTTCACTTCCACATATGATAATTTGTCAGCATAAAATTGCTTTTGTTCTTCCTTCTTACTGGACCACAAATTTATTTGCCCACTCATAGATTGTATGTGAGATACAATAGATTTCAAATAACTGTCAAGGTTTGTCCTATGGGAGTTTGTTCCAGTGGGATCTTTTAGCCTTGTGATTAAACCTTCAATCTCTTTTTGGCTATTTTCTATTTGACCTAATAGGTTTTCTTGTGTACCTATGGGATGTCTAGGGATTGTAGGAGGTTCTTGATGTGCTTCTTCTTCAATATGGTCTTCATGAGGAGGTGATTGATGTGCTTCTTCTTTAATATGGTCTTCATGAGGAGGTGATTGAGTGTTTTTAACATTTTCTTGTCTAATCTCATTTCCTGATAATGAAAATAAATTTAAATCAATAAACCTAGTTTAATATTCAAATTAATTAAAAAATGACAATAAGAAAATAAAAATACATACCTCTTCAATCTCTTTGATGGTGTGGCGGAATTTTGATAAGAGATGGACAACTTAGTACCCAATATCAAGCTTTTACAAAGGGCGAGCGCAAGAAAATGGTACCCGAAATCGCCAAAACATGGGTTTGGAATGCAGAATGCATCCAAAATGTGGAGTAGGGTTTTTTTAAAGTTTAAAATGCACATAAGGTGCATGCCTTATAAGGCGTGTGCACTATAGGGCGCATGCCCTATAGGCTTGGTGTTCCAAGGATAAGGCTTGGCACACCAAGCCTATAGGGCGCGCACCCTATAGTGCACACACCTTATAAGGCATACACCTTATGCACATTTTTCATTTTTTTTGAAGCGTGGCACCTTTTTGGTACCACAACTTCATGCATATACCCTAGGAGTACATACCAGTTTAGAATTCTCCAATTCAAACTTTTTCAAAAGCTCTCTAACATACTTTGATTGAGAAATAAAAATACATTTGTTGTTTTGATTCACTTGCAATCTAAGAAAGAAATTCAACGAACCAATCATAAACATTTTGAATTCCCTTTGCATTTCACCAGCAAACTTCTTACACATGCCATCATTTCCTCCAAATATTATGTCATCCACATATACTATAACAATTAGGATCTTATTTCAATATTCAACTTAAAAATAAAGATTGATATCAGTAGACCCATTTTTAAAACCTTTTCAATAATTACTTATCTATCCTTCCATGCGACACTCTAGGTTCTTTCTTCAACCCATATAGTACCTTCTTCAATTTGTAGATAATATCTAGATCATTTGACAACTTAAACTCTTCTGGTTGTTCAATGTAAAATTTTTCTTTCAGTTCCCCATTCAAAAATGTTGACTTCACATCCATTTAATAAAATTTGAGATCTTTACATGCTGCAAAAGCCAAAAACATCCTAATAGCTTCCATTTGAGCAAAATGAGCATAAGTCTCTTCAAAATCAATGGCTTCAACTTGAGTGCAACCTTTGCATACTAATATTTCTATGTTTCTTACAACACATCCATCTTCATCCAACTTATTCCAAAACATCCACTTTATTCCAATGACATTTTTATCTATCAGTCTAGGGATCAGTTCCTAAGACTCATTCTTCTTGAAATTTGATCTAACTCTTCCTTCATATATTTCATCCAATTCCAATCTTTACATGCTTCTTTAACTATCTTAGGTTCAGCTCCAGAAACTAAACATGATAGAACTTGTTCTTCAGTAGCTTTACTTCTTGTAATAACACCTCTATTTTTATCTCCTATAATTTAGTTCTCATAGTGATTATTCTGTACATATCTTAGAGTTTTAGATACAGTTGCCAGAGTAACCTAAGTTTCTTTCTACTTATCTTCTTCTTTGCTCCTCTTCTTCTTTTTTACTTGTAGACTCATCAGATTTATATCCTTCTTGTATACCAAATTCTTTGGAAATGTTTTCGTCAACCTTCACATTTGAACTTTCAAAAAATTTATTCAATCTCTTATTGTAACATCAATAAGCCTTGCTCTTTGTAGAATATCTTAGGAATATACCTTCATCTACTTTGTTTTCAAAATTTCAAGGATTTCCTTCATCTCTCTAGATGTACCATTTACTTCCAAATACTTTAAAATACCTTACTGATGGAATTATTCCATGCCATAACTCATATGATTTCTTCCCATACTTCTTCCAAAATAGAACTCTATTGAGAGTGTATACTGCAGTACGTATTCATCTCTCTAGTAAACTTTTGGTAGATTTGCTTCTTTGATCATAGTTCTATGTATCTATCGTATAGTCTTGTTCATTCTCTCCACTACTACATTATGTTGATGTCTCCTAGGGGCAAATAGATGTCTCCTAATCCCATATTGTTGGGATCCAAGAACACTGAGAGGGGGGATGAATCAGTGTTCTGTCGGAATGAACATTTTTAATCCTTTTATACCATGCATATATAAACCAGTAAACAAACAAACATATAACAAGGAGAAAATAAACCATCCACATAAATGAACACCATCACACATAGGATTTATACATGGAAAGCCTCAATAAGGAAAAACCATGATGGGATTTGTGACCCACAATATCATTTCACTAGCCATATGAAAAGATATTACATATAATAGGGGCCTGCACTTGCAAGAAGGCACGCTGCCTAGAGCATACTTCTCATCACTAAAAAGCCTCACTGACTACAAGATTTCTGCTAAAGTAAGTTACTGAAAATGAACTCAAGAATGCATCTGCTATGCCAAATAGAGTTCTGGTTCTGGTTCTTCTCTATATCGGTTCATAAGCTCTAAACTACTACCGGTATCCCTTCTCCTCCAAGAATGCTTTCCAAGCTATCTACAGATCATTACATGATCTAACACTCGCATACAAAATGATCTTCATACATTTATTTTGCATCATATAGTTCTTCTACATTCTCCTATGTCCATACATATCATCTATCACATCACTTATATCCCTTTTTTTCTTTATATCAAAATAACCTAGCAGACTGACCTATATACCCATTAAAAATAATATGCCTTATGTCGGCTTACAATACATTTACAAAAATGTTGGCCTTGACAATAATAATTACAAAATGATTTAAATAAATCCTCCTTGATGTTGGCTTCTAAAGAAGTATTGATGTCAGTGCCGATGTCAGTGTAGGTGTAGCCCTAAATGCTCCAAAGTGGGTATATGTCGGTATATGCTTCCTAGTGTCGGTTAATGACTTCGATCAGATCTTGTAGTCACATAAATCTGTCCACTTAATTAAATGAATACTTAGTATTTATTTGATTATTTAACCATCAATTAATAATTAATTAAATTAATATTTAATTAATTCATCTTAACCCTCTTCTCCTATTAATTAAATAAATTATTCAATTTATTTGATTTAATTCACTTAACCAAATTCAGACCATTAATTAAATAAATAAATCATATTTATTTAATTAAATCTTCTCTCACATTTAAATAAATTAATATTTATTTAAAACCCCCAAAATCCCACCTCTCACATTTAAATAAATAAATCATTTATTTAAATCACCTTTATCCTCCACCCACTTGCATTTTCCTACAAATGCAAATTGCACAATTATTTTAAATAAATCATTTATTTAAATCACCTTTATCCTCCACCCACTTGTATTTTCCTACAAAAGCAAGTTGCACAACTATTTTAAATAAATTATTTATTTAAAATCCTATTTATCCTCACCCACTTGAAACCTTTAATGGTTTCCCTTAAAGTAGTCAAACTTGATGGCTTTAAAGTCTTCAAACTTGATGGCTTCCTTCTATAATCTTCTTAAGACTTTAATGGTTTTCCTTAAAGTCTTCAAGCCTTTAATGGTTTCCCTCAAAGTCTTCAAGCATTTTAAATGCTTTATCTTCATTTTTCTCATTTAAATAAATTAATATTTATTTGAATATTTATCCAAATGCAAATTACACCATTTAATTGAAATAAATGATTTTATTTTAATTGAAAATACCAAAATTTCTCCCACTTGCATTTTCCTACAAAATCCACTTGTATGCCTAAACCCCTTCTAAATTCTTCTAAACCCTTCCTAATTAGCCTAATCCATCCCCTAAATATTGTCACATTCCTAAGCAAATTGGAGTCACTTCTCAAAGACTCCAAAGTCTTTGAAAAGCAATTAATGCTTTGTGTGTTCAACAAATTAACCCTCAAAGTCTTGGATAACCTTTGAAAGCTTCCAACCTTCAACCACTTAATCCCCAAAGTCTCCAATAACCATTAATGGTTAATTCAACCCTCCCACATGGTTAAAACATTTGTTTTGACTCAACCTCTACCCAACCCAAAGGTCTCATCAGGCCATTAATGCTTTGACCATGATTATCTCTTAAACATTTGCACAAAGGTTTATCCTTGGATTAACTCTTAATCCAGTGGGTAATCTTAATTTAGACTTGACCCTTGCCTTCTAGATAACCATGAGGTCTTCTCAGGCCTTTAATGCCTCCAACCTCTTCTCTCAACCCAATCCTATGTTGAAACTTGTCACCATTTTATTGGTGCCAATTGTGCACATGGATCCCCAACTTTCAATCCTAACCCTTGTTAAGATTACTCAATCTTAACCCTTCATTTCCCTATTTCTTCTATAAATAGAACCCTTCTCCTCAAGCAAAGGAGAAGCATTTTAGAGTATTGTTGTTATACTGGCATTAGCATAGAGCTTTTTCATAGCATCACTATCTACTCTTGCATAGTATTTGCTTATCATATTCAACCATCTTGAATCTCCATATGGCATCCATGGCTAGTGCTAAAAGCTGAGAGCTACACTCATTTGGGACTTGGAGAGGAGAGAAACAAGGGAGAAGCATCAAAAGGCATCATGGAAGCATCTTAGGGAGGCTCTTCTCCTTTCTTTTATTTTGTTAAACTTCTTTCATGCTTTTTAAAATCTCTCTTGATATGTTTGGAATGGTTTTTAGTTCTTTGTTTTGTTTTTATGGTTGAAACTAACTTATTAACATTGAACTTTGTTGTTGCCTTGTCCCCATTTCCATGACATCATTTGGTGAACCCGACGTGAATCGAACACGCAAAAAGAGCAACTTTTTTTTTTAAACCAATAACATGTTTGAATGTTGAAAATGTCACACAGGTTGCGCTTTTGACACTGTTTTGGTGCATTTGACATTATTTTGGCGCTATTCACTCTGTTTCAGTGCTTTTCCCTTCTCTGTCTTTCCCTTTCTTTTAGTGCGTTTGTGTTAAATAGTGCCTCTGTTCAAACGCAGACTAACGCTATTGTAACAAAACGTTGTACAAATCACCTTGTAACCAAAAAAAAATAAAAAATTAGACTTGTAGAAGCCCACCAAATAGGCGGATTTTACTAACTATTTTTCTCTTTTGTGCAGATTTAAATTAGATTAAAAAGTAGATTTATATTTTTTACTAACTTGTTTTTTGAAGTTGGTTTTAAAAATGAATTCACTTTTTATTTTGGTTTAAAATTAACTTCACATTTCAAATTTGGGCTTTTAAAAAAAAGAATCACACATTTGTTTGGGGCTCTTAAAAAGAATTTCATTGTTCCAAGGTAAAAAGAACCACAAACTTACACAAAAACAACTTTTTTTTTTTTTTTTTTTTTTTTTTTTTTTTTGCAAGTTAGGAAACAAACTTCGTTTTGGTGCTTAAAATAAACAAGGCAAAATTTATTTCTTGCACCAAGATAAAACTCACAATCCACACTTCCATTTTTGGTGCAAATAAAATTCACAATCAACTTGTCTCATTTTCAAAGCAATTTTACTTCATGCAAACGTGTTTTTCATTAAGTTGACCAGGATTTTCAAATTCTAGTTTACTCAAACAATTGCCTTTGAAAATTAAAAAGAACACCATGATTGTTGGAGCAACATCTCCAAATAGTTAGATCACATTGCAATGACAGATTAAAAAGAACAAGTGTTTTTCGTGCTTGGCACACTTGTGCAAAGAGTTGGTCGAGTGGTCCTACTTCTAACACACACTATCCTCTCCCTTGGCTTTCGTGGTCCTAGGTGCAAGAGAAAAGTGTTAGTAACACTCACATTTTATCTTTTTAAGAGAGGCCTGCCAAGGGATCGATACTCTTGGGAACGACCTCGAGCGGTAAATCCTTCGAGCCGCTATAGAAATCAGGTGAGAGCGAAAGCTGTAGCCTTGGGTATAGCTGTTCCTACAGTGTAACTGGCCGAAAGGACAAATGGGCCCCACCACCAGTTACAAGGCTCTTAAGTGAGTCACTGCAGAATGAACTTATGTCCAAAGCCATCGAACATGACTAAACACCTTTAAGTAGTAGCCCACCCGTTCTATTGATTGAGGATATTTGAGGTATAATTTAGTGCAAGAGCATAGAAGGTTTTGCTCCCAAGATACTCACCATACATATTTCCTTGAGTAGAAACATAGCTTTTTGAAAAGTCACTTGTGGCTTGATAAAAGTGGTGACTCCCCCATCATAGGGATCATCTATTTGTTATGCTCGTGCAAGACTTAGTATATCACATCCTTACCTACCAAGGCGGGATTCATAAGGTATGTAATACCAAAGTCGAAGAAATATCAAGATGTGGGCTAAATTTATCACAACTGGCCATTTGACCTTAGGGATAAAAAGTGTTTGAAGTGTGTTCGTTTTACAAACCTAGTGCGAATTGAGCCGACTTCAGGCTTTGGAAATACACCTTAAAATACATCTAAAGGAAAGGTCAAAAACAAGTCCAAGAATTGGGTTGATCTAGACCCATACTCATTTGTGCCTTTGAGGCTACAATCTTGTGTTTGTGTGCTTGCTTTGTTTTCTTGTCAAAGAAAAATCAGAAAATCAATCCCAAAAACAAAGTATTCATCCAACATCTGTCAACACAACCAAAAATACCAAAAACAAAGTGCAAACAACACAAAGTCACAACTTTTATGACCATTCTTCACATCTTGCGAAAGAAGAAGTGTCATCAGAGTATCACCTTGAAAAGGAGACCACTAAGCTCAAAGGCTTTGATCAAAAGGAGGAAATTCTTCTATCTCAATAGACAAATCTTTGTCTCACATAGAGTCTTTCTACATCGCATGCGTCTCTATCTTCAAGGTAAAACAAACGAGTTTGATTCCGAATCATTGAACCGTAGAGCTTTTATGCAATATAGAGCTCTGAGTTATCACAAAAATCAAGGAGGAAAGATTAATCCCAACTTCTTCCCAAACATCTGTATCACCTACAACACAGCTCGAGAAATGCCACCAACGCCTGAAAGGGAAGAAGTAGAGTTTGTTCCATTTGTAACACAAAGTTTTTATTAAAGTTGAAAACAAAACATCCATCATCTCATTCATACATCATTATTCCATCATCAATTCATCCCAAAACTCTCAAAACATTAAGAGGTTCTTGTCCCACGATTCTCTTTTAGATATTGCTTGAAATCAAACACATCACATCACTTTTAGATTGTTTCTACATCTAGGATAAGCTCATCCTAAGAGACACATCTACGCAGGTTAAAACTAGTTCATGAGTGAATCCTCTCATTACTAGGTAGTCAAAATCTGTAACACATCTCAGATTTCTCTACACCTTATCACATCCAAAATCATCAAAACAAACAAGCAATTCAAAGAAAGAATTCTGGTTACATTTACCTTTAGAGTGCTAGAGATCTACAATCCACCAACCATCAATCTTTCATTTCATCACCAACTCATCATCATCTTCAATCAACTTCAAAAACAAACTTGTAAACAAAATGGCTCAAACACGATCGCGATCAAGGCAGCGAGAAATAGAAATTGAGGAAGAAGAGGACAACCTCAATGAATTTCAAGAAGCACTTGGAGGAAATGTGAATGACGAAAACCCAAGTACTCCCACTCCTTCAACAATCGAAAGGGTTCAGCATAACCCTCATTTTAACAGATTATTTGATGAAATATTAAGGAGCAATGCGGATGCTCACTTTTTAAGACTCGCTCAAGAAGGAGCCAAACTCCCCTCAGACTTTGATCTTGCCCAATTAAGACAAGCATCAGAAAGACAAAGTCGCCATGAGGAGGAAAGAGGTAGAAATCACATCAGATATAACATCCCTCGAGGTAACCCACCACCTCCTCCTCCAAATGAAATGGAGATGTTGCGGCAACAAGTCGAGAATCTTGCCCAACAACTTCATAGTGGTGTTAAGACCAATCAATTCTCACTTAACGACATCTGTCCCTATCCGTTTGATAGGAATCTTTATATGCCACCCTTTCCACGCGGATTCGAAACACCAAAATTTGAAAAATATAGAGGAAAGGGAGATCCCCGTGATCATGTCCGAGAATTTCATTCCGCTTGTCTCGAAGTCGCTTATGAGGACACATACCTAATGCGCCTTTTTCCCCAAAGCTTGGGAGGAACAACCACATCATGGTTTTCCCGACTACCAGGTGGCATAAGAACATTTGAGGAACTCATCCAGAAGTTCCTATCTCATTACTCTTATAATATTGAACGCGACATTACCATGGCTGATCTATGCAATACCAAACAAAAACCAGGTGAACTATTCTCAGTATTCCTGCAACGATGGCGCCAAATGTCTAGCAGACGTTCTCTTCAGTTACCTGAACGAGAACTAGTGGAAATTTTCATTTCCAACTTAAACGAAGAAATGGAATTTCACCTGGATGTCAAAGATACAGATTCTTTTAACGATATGATCACCAAGGGTATAAAATGTGAAAGGGCACTCATCAAGAAAGGACTCATCAAAATCTTTAATGAATCAAAAGATGGTCCTCGCCCGCGCTTCAATAGTGATAAACCAAACTTCTGGAACAAGAATAAAAATATCGTCAACGATGGGGTTGTGGATGCTCGGACTGTCCAAAATGCACAACCTGTGGTTCGGTTTGCAGGACAAAATCCTCCACCTCAAAATAACACAAATGTTCCTCTTAATCAAGGTCGCATCACATCTCATGATGAACCAAGACCTCGTCCACAAAAACAAAAACGCACATACACTCCCTTAGGGGAACCCATTGAAACAGTGATGCAACAACTCATTTCTCAGAATTTGATCACTTTACCTAAGTTATCAAATTATGAGCCTCAAGTCAAACCGGCATGGTGGAGAGATACTGAACATTGTGAGTTCCATCAAGGAAGAGGACATAAGACAAGTAATTGTCATCGATTGAAAGATCTCATTCAGGATCTTATTGACCGAGGAGAAATTGAAATTGAAGGACATGACCCAAAAACAACCAATAATGATCATCAGATGTTCAAGAATCCACTTCCATCACAAGATCAAAGGGGTCCTTCCACTTCCAGACGAGGTCCTGATACCACTGATTATACGCAGGTTGCGTATAATTACACTGTCAATCACCTGTATGATGCCAGTGAACAAATTGCAACTATCACCTTCAAAAATCCCACCTCAAATTGCAATGTTGTTACGCGTCGCGGCAAAGTTACCATCAAGGCAGCTCCACAAGGCACCACCTCCATCCCAAAGCAGTACAATCTTGTGGAACAATTAGATAAAACGCCTGCGCTCATTTCCATTTTAGAGCTATTACGCCTATCACCATCTCATAAAACAATCTTGGATCAAGCACTCCAAGAAGCGTCAGTCCCTGCAAACCTGAACACGGACCAATTTCAAGCCATGGTTGGAAATCTAAAGTCATCACCTTGTCTCACTTTTTCTGAAAGTGACAACTCTTCTTTCCAACAACCTCATAATGCTTCACTACACATTGAAGGCTTTGTCAACCAACACAGGATCAAGCGAGTCTTGATTGATAATGGAGCAGGCCTAAACATTTGCACAGTACAATTGGTCACAGCATTGGGATATGCAATAGAATCAGTGGATCCTCGCAAGAAGATCACCATCAAGGCCTATGATGATGCAGAGCGTTCATCCAAAGGAGCTGTGGTACTACCAATCCGAGTGGGCCCTGTGGTAAAGCACATCATCTGTCAGGTTTTGGACCTTCCTCTGCCATATAATCTATTATTAGGGAGACCTTGGATACATGCCATGCAAGCCGTTCCATCTACCTACCATCAATGTATCAAGTTCCCACATAATGGTGTAGAGATCACAATCCTGGGCGATGCAAATCCCTTTGCATTTTGCCATAATATCAGCCATCAACCAGAGATTACTGTCCCTAATAATAGGGAAGCCATTTCCTCCACATCATATGTAAATCCCGCCTCTCTTGCCAGTTCAAACACTCCTATACCCAAGCAAGAAAAGCTTAAGATGAAAATCGCAGAGGAAGGTCCTGGAGAATACAACTTGAGTCAGCTCTTTTGTGTGGGACAAATGCCCACTTCTCCTAGAACACATGGTAAACCACAGCAGTTGCTCCAGCAACCACTAATCACGCCTCCATGTGCCTTAACGCCTTTCATTCTTGGAAAGAGTCAAGAGGAAGAAACACAAGATGAGGACCTAGCGGACTGGATCTATAAAGATCCCATCACCACTGACATACCACGAGTTACACTTCCTACGGAACAATATGGTAAAGGCCTCCTCATTATGCAAAGAATGGGATATGATGGTCAGAGTGCTTTGGGATACTGCAAACAAGGACGACATGAACCTCTGCTACCAGAATTCAAGCCCAAAGGTAATACAGGCCTAGGTTTTGAAAAAGAAGTCCTTCCTAAACTCAGATTCAGAGGAAAACCCAGCAAACCATTTTGCCCACCTACTGTAAAGAGGACACCTTTCATAATCAAAGCACCATCAAGCAATATTGCCATTGCCCCATCGAGGCTCACAACCCCACCGCAACCATCACCAGTGCCAAACATACCACCAATCAAACCAGTAATCCCGTCAATAACACCAATAGCAGCAGCAACTGTATCAGAACCCGCAACAACATCTATGGCGCCAGTAGTTCTAGCAGAAGCCACTGAGTCACCATTACCAATACTTCCAGTAACAAATCCTTTAAACCCCATCACGGTTCCTGCAGCATTGATCACCACAAAAGTACATAAACCAATCACGCCTGCAGTATTTAACTCCAAAGACATCCCAGTATGGTATAGCAATCGGATGTTGGAGAGTGATTCAAAGACCGACTCACATGAGTGGGAATTCGATTCAGTGCAACTTAACACTTCAGATGAGGAAGACACATCACCACCTCCACCCCGCAAAGACATCCCTGTTTACGGAGAAGCACAGATAAAGACCACTTGGGTACCTGAGCTGGAAACATCTTCCACAGACCCTACGTCTCATCCTACGCCTGATTCTGACAGGGAGAGTACCATCAATGACCTTCACCACACTGTCTTAACCCTCACTGATACATCTCCCACACTTAACTTAATCGATGAAGTAATGCCCATTGTCCACCCTGAACTCATCGAATGGAACCAACCAAATCCCCCATGTCTTGACCTCTTCCAAAACGATGAGGCTATCATTGACTTTTTGGAATTAAGGGATAATCTACCAAGCGGGGATCACAAAGTTGGATTCGCCATTCAACTTAATAGCGCAGCATACTTCGGGGCAGATGCCAAACCCTTCAGCTGCAAAAATATAACAATAAAACATGGATCTTCCAGTGAAAACCACACTGTGGCACTGTTTGATCCAACAAAAGTAAAAAGAAAGAGCGTATCCAACGGTGAAAACCTCTCTGAGGCACTTGAGGATGAAGGGTTTGACATTCTCCCTGCTAGTACACAACAGGAACAATCGACGATTCTCATTGAGGAGACTAAAGAATACAATGTGGGGACTCCTGAAAACCCTCATATCATACATCTAGCATCTCTTCTCACTCCAGAGGAACAGCCTAAATTTATAGAGTTCTTCTAGAAGCGTCAGATCAACTTTGCATGGTCATATGCAGACATGCCTGGGCTTGATCCTGATTTAGTCATGCATCATCTCACAGTAGCAAAAGGAGCCAAACCTGTCAAGCAGAAGCTTCGTAAGATGCATCCTCAGATTGCCGTGCTAGTCAAAACAGAACTCAAGAAACTCCTGGATGTTGGTTTCATTAGACCAATTGATTATGCAGAATGGATCTCCAATATTGTGCCAGTTGGCAAACCAAAAGGGGGCATCCGCATTTGTATAGACTTCAGAGATCTAAATAAAGCATGTCCTAAGGATGACTTCCCTCTACCAAATATTGACATCATAGTAGATTTGACAGCAGGACATGCCATGCTTTCACTCATGGATGGCTTTTCAGGATACAATCAAATAAAGATCGCACCAGAGGACCAACATAAGACAACCTTCACATGTCCATGGGGCACATACTGCTGGAATGTAATGCCTTTTGGTCTAAAGAATGCAGGAGCGACCTATCAAAGAGCAATGACCACCATCTTCCATGACATGATGCATACTATAATGGAAGATTATGTGGATGATTTACTAGCAAAATCACTTACTAGAGAAGGACATCTTCACATCTTCGATAAAATCTTTGATAGACTGGAACAGTACCATGTTCGACTCAACCCAAAGAAATGTGTCTTCGGAGTGACCTCCGGGAAGCTTCTAGGATACATTGTCTCAAGCAAAGGTATTGAGGTCGATCCAGCAAAGGTTAAGGCAATAATGGACATGCCACCTCCAAAGAATATCAGTCAGCTAAGAACACTACAAGGACGGCTTCAATCCATCTGAAGATTCATTGCACAATTGGCTGATAAGTGTCACCCATTTACACATTTGCTACACAAGAACATCCGCTTTCAGTGGGATGCTCGATGCCAGCAAGCATTTCAGACACTTAAAGACTATCTCATGAATCCACCATTGCTGATGCCACCAGATCCAAGTAGACCATTGTTACTCTATATCTCGGCAACAAGTACATCATTGGGTGTACTACTGGCACAACATAATGCAGAAGGCAAAGAATGTGCTATATACTACATCTCTCGCACACTGGTTGGCTATGAACTCAATTACACACCTATTGAGCGAGCTTGCCTAGCAGTAATCTTAGCAGCCACTAAATTGCGGCACTATCTGTTAACACACAAGGTACAACTCATCGCAAAAATTGATCCACTCAAGTATTTACTCAGCAAAGCAGCATTGACAGGTCGCTTAGCCAAATGGGTGATGATTCTAAGTGAATTTGATATTGAGTATGTGGACCGTAAGGCTATCAAAGGGCAAGTCATTACAGATCAGTTGGCCGATGCACCTCTCATAGGTGATCATCCTCTCATTTCCAATTTTCCAGACGAAGAGATATTCATGATCACAGAAGTACAACCATGGAAATTATATTTTGATGGTTCATACACTAGGCACGGCTCGGGGGCAGGCATTCTGTTTATCACACCTCAAGGTGATAGCATCCCGAAGTCTTACAGGCTCACATTTCCATGCACAAACAACATAGCAGAGTATGAGGCTTTGATCACAGGACTTAGGCTAGCCATACAATGGAAACTAAAAGAACTACAAGTATATGGCGACTCACAACTGGTCATTCGACAAGCAACAGATGAGTATCAGACCAAAGATGATAAACTCATGCCATATAAGCAAATGGTGGACAATCTAAAGACATCATTTACTACTATCACTTTTGAGCAGATACCAAGAGAGCAGAATCGAGCTGCTGACGCCATGGCTACCATCGCATCTTTACTAGATCTTCCACAGAATTCAACACGCTACGAGTTCTTGGTAGAACAGCTTTGGATTCCCGCTTATGATATCCCAGAATCTGAAATGATATGTCACCTTGTCGGTTCTGAATCCCCATGGTATGGTGAGTTCTACACCTATCTCCGCGATCACACCCTTCCTCCCGACCAATCAAATAACCAACGAAAAACCTTCATTCGCCAAACTGCTCGATATACCATTATTGCTGAAACCCTATACCGACGTAGTCTTGATGGTACTCTCCTTCGATGTCTGGAACAAGATGAGATAACAAAGGCTTTGGAAGAGGTACATGAAGGAATTTGCGGGACTCACTCAAGTGGTCCGTCACTAGCCAAGAAACTCATGCGAGCTGGATACTATTGGCCATCTATGGAAAAGGATTCCTACTACTTTGTCAGGAAATGCAAGAAATGTCAAGTTCATGGCGACCTGATACATGCACCAGCACAGGAACTACAACCAATCACAACACCATGGCCTTTTTGTCAATGGGGCCTTGACCTTGTGGGTAAAATCCATCCATCTTCATCCAACGGCCATAAATTCATTATTACCGCCACCGAATATTTCACCAAGTGGATCGAAGCTGTTCCACTTACCCAAGTCACCGGCAAGCAGATCGCCTCATTCATCCTCAACTACATCATCTGCCGGTATGGTGTGCCCATGTCCATTGTCACAGATAACGGTCTTCCTTTCAAAAATCAGGATGTCCGTGAACTTTGTGAGAAATTTCATATCCAACACCGCTTTTCCACTCCCTATTACCCACAAGGCAATGGTCAGGCCGAAGCATCCAATAAAAACATATTAAGGATCCTCAAGAAGACAGTCAATGATGCCGGTCGTGATTGGCATGTTCAATTGAATCCAGCATTATGGGCATATCGAACTAGCATTCGAACCCCTACAGGTGCAACTCCTTATTCATTGGTCTATGGTGCTGAAGCTATCTTACCTATTGAGGTTGAGATACCATCATTACGAGTTTCCTTGCATAATCTCATCGATGATGAAGCATACAGAGTATCCCGTCTTCAGGACTTAGAGTTACTTGATGAGAAACGACAAGCTGCATACAATCACCTCAAAGCCTATCAGCAGCGCATGAGCAGAAGCTACAATCACCGAGTTAGACCTCGTACATTTGAGGTAGGTGATCTTGTTCTTCGAGAGAATCCTCGCAACCAACCAAACAGAGAACATCAAGGCAAGTTTGAATCAAACTGGCTGGGCCCATATGTTGTCACTGCTGTATTCGGGTCCGGGGCATATCAGTTGGCTACTTCAGAAGGAGAACCGCTCGCAGATCCAATCAATAGCATGCACCTCAAACGGTTTTATACCTAAGGTGTACAGAGCATCAGGCTCCCCTACATATCAGAAAAATACCAAAAACATTCAGAAAATTCCTGAAGAAAATACAAAAACATTCAAAAAAAGTAAAGAAAAATCATGCATCCAAACGGTGAACAACCACTCCGGTGGCACCTTGGGTAAGTACGATGGTGAAAACCTGGCAAACAGGCGCCACTCGTAAAGGCAATAGCTCCATTATCTTTCAGACTTGTTGCGATCACATTCATGCACACATACATCCATCCATCCCAACCATGGCTTGTTATTTGATCTGCAATTAAGAAAGTACTCCATGCGTCTAGCATCCCACCTTTTCATAGTCAGGTCTACAAACTGGGGGCAATACCCTTACCCTAGTGATGGAAGTGGATTCTACATTGTCTTATATATCATTACGCTCTTCATTCAGGCAATCATCAGAAAATATCAAAAACATTCAAAAATGACTCTCAAAATACCAAAAACATTCAAAATTGTTTCACAAAATCCAAAAAACATCAGAAAAACCATCAAAAATCACACAAAAACATGGCAACACCTTGTACATATTTATCCGATCAGATACAAAATAAACATTGACAACTACTCACACACTGACCACTTATCAATCAAACCAAAACAATTGACATCAACAATCCAACCCGTCTTTAAAACAAGGATGCATCCTTCCTTATCAAAACAAAGACAAGATGACATTTTCTTTGACAAGAAAATTATGTTAAGCTATCAAATACTTGGTTGATTTATGAGTACAATCATTTGTTTATCTGTATCGGGATCTTTCAGCATTGTTTTGTATCGTTTGCGCATTACTTCCGATGAAGTACTGGGGCATGTACTAATGGTGTCTACGTGGGAAGTTCACCAAGCTGCATGATCTTATGCAAAATGCAGTCATAGATCATTACGGCTTGCTGACTACAGCGTATACCTCGACCATATGAGCATGAACCATTACCAAGGATCCTTATTCTTTATTCTTTATGTATATATTGTTTGTTTGCAGGTGCAATGCTCTTCCTTTGGTTCCTCCTACCTCATCCAAACTGGATAAAGGTTTTTTATCTCTTAGTACGGTATGAACTTGTCTCAGGATATGATCAGCCTAAGATCAAGGAGGACGATCCAAGTCATGCATGAATAGAGATAATCCTTGTCTGTTCCGCAAGCAATACTCTGGTCGACTTGATCCCTTATATCAAATCGTTTGTATTAACTTGCTACATAAAATCCATGAAAGGAATACTCAGGTCATCTTGAATCATTATGTCAAGATGCTTGTATTCTCTTCCAACATTTTAAAAGCTCAATGATGAAAATAGAGCACTATGGATCGTCATTCCATCTCATCTGTATATACTGCATTCCGTTGCATTCCAACCATCCATACATTCATAATAGCTGCATATCATGCATACATAGTCATAATAATGCATACTCTATTTTCCTCTTCTTTCATAGGAATGAGTCATAGGTCCTCCATTTCTTCTAACATCGAACCCCCCCAACCCTCCCCATCTCAACAATCAGCATCACATACCCTACATCATGTCCCAATCAACCTAATCAAGCCACGTTCATCACCATCCATCTCTAACTAGGAGGGATTGTGTTTCCTATCCTAAGTCATCCAATAAGTCAAGAAAGTTACTCTATCTGCACAGATACATCGTCTCACACACACCTAGACTATCAACAGATACTCTGATCAAGTATCTTCGGGTCTCAACAGGTAATCGATTATGGTAATCCTAGACTACATCAGGCATTTATCACAATGACCTAGTCTCAACGGGGATGCCATGATTCCCCACAACCATCCATCACATGCACATACTATCAATTGATCAACCAATCAAACACAATCCATCGGACAATTACATCAATTGTCTACGTCTCAACGAGTATTTTGCTTCATATACCTTGACTTCATCGGACAATTACATTAATTGTCTAAGTCACATCAGGTCACTTTGATTCACTTACTCAGACTTTATCATGTCCAAGCGACCAACTGACATCAACTGTCATGCTTTGACTTGACCGGGGCAATTAAACCGATTGCACCAGATTGTCCAACCAATTTTGATCAATTGTATAGCATCAATCCAAACCCCACACTACATCTGCTATGTATCTCTTGCATGACCTCAGGGTACTCGCTGGCTTGTTGTTTCTTCATATTCACTCCATTTTCTCCCATTCTTTCATCATTAGTTCTAATTTCTTCTATTCTACCTCCCCTCCGCTTTTCATTCTTTTTCGAGAGATCGCCCGATTTTTCAAAAAAATTCGGCCCATCTCTCGAGGGGGCATACCACCCATTAAATTTACATTTTATGGGGCATTTCTTCACACCTATTTTTCTTTCTTTGAAACGACGCGATAAACCGCACCATCTCAAAGAGGGGCAAATGTAGTCACATAAATCTGTCCACTTAATTAAATGAATACTTAGTATTTATTTGATTATTTAACCATCAATTAATAATTAATTAAATTAATATTTAATTAATTCATCTTAACCCTCTTCTCCTATTAATTAAATAAATTATTCAATTTATTTGATTTAATTCACTTAACCAAATTCAGACCATTAATTAAATAAATAAATCATATTTATTTAATTAAATCTTCTCTCACATTTAAATAAATTAATATTTATTTAAAACCCCCAAAATCCCACCTCTCACATTTAAATAAATAAATCATTTATTTAAATCACCTTTATCCTCCACCCACTTGCATTTTCCTACAAATGCAAATTGCACAATTATTTTAAATAAATCATTTATTTAAATCACCTTTATCCTCCACCCACTTGTATTTTCCTACAAAAGCAAGTTGCACAACTATTTTAAATAAATTATTTATTTAAAATCCTATTTATCCTCACCCACTTGAAACCTTTAATAGTTTCCCTTAAAGTAGTCAAACTTGATGGCTTTAAAGTCTTCAAACTTGATGGCTTCCTTCTATAATCTTCTTAAGACTTTAATGGTTTTCCTTAAAGTCTTCAAGCCTTTAATGGTTTCCCTCAAAGTCTTCAAGCATTTTAAATGCTTTATCTTCATTTTTCTCATTTAAATAAATTAATATTTATTTGAATATTTATCCAAATGCAAATTACACCATTTAATTGAAATAAATGATTTTATTTTAATTGAAAATACCAAAATTTCTCCCACTTGCATTTTCCTACAAAATCCACTTGTATGCCTAAACCCCTTCTAAATTCTTCTAAACCCTTCCTAATTAGCCTAATCCATCCCCTAAATATTGTCACATTCCTAAGCAAATTGGAGTCACTTCTCAAAGACTCCAAAGTCTTTGAAAAGCAATTAATGCTTTGTGTGTTCAACAAATTAACCCTCAAAGTCTTGGATAACCTTTGAAAGCTTCCAACCTTCAACCACTTAATCCCCAAAGTCTCCAATAACCATTAATGGTTAATTCAACCCTCCCACATGGTTAAAACATTTGTTTTGACTCAACCTCTACCCAACCCAAAGGTCTCATCAGGCCATTAATGCTTTGACCATGATTATCTCTTAAACATTTGCACAAAGGTTTATCCTTGGATTAACTCTTAATCCAGTGGGTAATCTTAATTTAGACTTGACCCTTGCCTTCTAGATAACCATGAGGTCTTCTCAGGCCTTTAATGCCTCCAACCTCTTCTCTCAACCCAATCCTATGTTGAAACTTGTCACCATTTTATTGGTGCCAATTGTGCACATGGATCCCCAACTTTCAATCCTAACCCTTGTTAAGATTACTCAATCTTAACCCTTCATTTCCCTATTTCTTCTATAAATAGAACCCTTCTCCTCAAGCAAAGGAGAAGCATTTTAGAGTATTGTTGTTATACTGGCATTAGCATAGAGCTTTTTCATAGCATCACTATCTACTCTTGCATAGTATTTGCTTATCATATTCAACCATCTTGAATCTCCATATGGCATCCATGGCTAGTGCTAAAAGCTGAGAGCTACACTCATTTGGGACTTGGAGAGGAGAGAAACAAGGGAGAAGCATCAAAAGGCATCATGGAAGCATCTTAGGGAGGCTCTTCTCCTTTCTTTTATTTTGTTAAACTTCTTTCATGCTTTTTAAAATCTCTCTTGATATGTTTGGAATGGTTTTTAGTTCTTTGTTTTGTTTTTATGGTTGAAACTAACTTATTAACATTGAACTTTGTTGTTGCCTTGTCCCCATTTCCATGACATCATTTCTTTTTGCCATTAATGACAACAAAATTAATCCAATGAGTGTCAATTGCCAACAATCTTCCCCTTTGGCATTGATGGCAACACTCATGTTGAAAATGGATTCCTTGCCGATATGCTCCCCCTGAGCAATACACTCCATCTGATATCCTTCCAATGTGTTTCTCTTATATTTTTACTGATATTTTTCACATATGTACATACTCCCCCTTTGACATTAATGCCAAAGATTGGTGAAAGAACTAAAAGAATAAAAGAATATTGTTAGTTTCACTAGAGCTTAGTCAGCTTCAAGATTTCTAGGTATGCCTTTTGCAATAACTAAATATATGTATCCCAGACAGATTTGAAAGTATCAGAAATAGATACAAGTCCACTTAGTAAGTGGGTAAGTGTTTCCTTCTCTTGGATATCTATCGGTGTGGGTTTAGCTATCATGTCCATGCACTCTTTCTTGTGAACACCCAGTGAATCTAGTCTAGGACTTACCAATCCTCTTAGATTTCTTTCTCTTCTCATCATTTTATCTCTCTCCTTCTCAAAAGAAAAAATTTGGTTCTCCAAGGACAAAATTTGTCCATCAACAGATGTGGTCAGTGCAGTCAATCCATCAAAAGAGATAGCAATTTTAGTCATCTTATCATATAACTCCTTCAATCTGCTATCTACATTAGTCGTAAGATTTATATGTTACAACACACTCTATAGATATTTGTACATTGTTTTAAACAAACCTCAATAGGAATAAGTTTGTCCCCAATTTTGTTCTTCTCTATTTCTATAATTTGATCAAAATTTGTTCTTTTTGCTACTACGAAATTATCCAAAGCCTATCGGTCTGCAATCTGTCTTAGAGATTGAAAATTGTTAGATATTTGCTCTGTTAGAGTCTTGAGCTTACTAGAAGGGCTTTCTCCATCTTCAATCTGACAGTCAGGCAATAATTTGTGCAACATAGAGACCAATTGATCAATTAATCCTTTATCTACAGTACCTTCCTTTAGTAATTTCTGTGTAGCCATCATCATTAATTTAGTTGGACTCAACTCAGAGACTGATTTCTTCTCAACCTAAGAAGTGTCAATTGCCAAAACCATTGTCGGGGAATCAGTTTTACCTACTAGTATGGACTTAGTGGCTTTTACCTTATACATCTCAACCTCTATTGCACCAGTGGCTTTGCCACTTGGTGCAATGTTGGTTACTGCCAATGGAGTATTATCCATAATATTTCCAGTGTCGTGTACATTGCCTTGCTCAAAAATGGTTTGTGCCAGTACTAACTGTAGACGTATAAAAATGACCATATTCCTAAATGAATATTTTATGTTCATTTCTCTATTTAATTAAATCCAATTTAATTAAATTATCCACATTCTTCTATTTTATTAAATAAATTATTCAATTTATTTAAATAAAATTCACTATATCCATTTAATGAATAAATCATTTTATTCAATTAAAACCCCCTAGCCACTTTTGATTAAATTCAAATTTAATTAAATAGTTATCCTAAATTGAATAAATCTAATTCATTTAATTTCCCCAAATTATAACCAAATTGAATTAAATCATTTAATTCAATTAAATCCTATTATCCCCCATCCACTTGCAAAATCCCAAACCCCTTCCTAATCCCTTCTAGAATCTTCTAATCAATTCTAATTAACCTAACCCTCCTCTAAACTTTGTCACATCCCTAAGCAAAGGGAGGTCACTTCTCAAATGACCCAAAGTCTTGGATAACCATTGAAGGTTTTCAACCTTCAACCACCAAAACCCTTAAAGTCTTTGAAAACCATTGAAGGCTTCCAACCTTCAACCACTTAATCCCCAAAGTCTCCAATAACCATTAATGGTTATTTCAAACCCTCCCACATGGTTAAAACATTTGTTTTGACTCAACCTCTACCCAACCCAAGGGTCTCATCAGGCCATTAATGCATTGACCAGGATTATCTCTTAATCATTTGCACAAAGGTTTATCCTTAGATTAAATCTTAATCCATTGGGTAAACCTAACTTAGACTTGACCCTTAGCCTTTAGATAACCATGAGGTTTTCTCAGGCCTTTAATGCCTCCAACCTCTTCTTTCAACCCAATCCTGTGTGGACATTTGTCACCATGTCATTGGTGCCAATTGTGCACATGGATCCTCAACTTTCAAACTTGGCCCTTGATTAAACCTTTCAATCCTGACCATCCATTGCCCTGTTTGTGCTATAAATAGAGCTCTCAATCCTCCATTCTAAACAATCATCTTTCAAATTTGAAGCATCACACTTATGCTCAAATTCTTTCAAAGCTCTCATTTCATATATGCTCCCCATTTAGCCTCTTTTAGATCATAAATTAGACTAATATGCATGCTTAGATTACTTTTTTTATCATTTTAGTTCAATCATAGACTAAATATAGTATGCTAGGATAGTATTCATACTAATCTTGTCATTTTATAGTTAGTTTATTGCATTTTAGCATCATACATAGCTTACACCACATCTCATACTAAAATCAATCAAAAACATCTCTCGTTCTCATATTTGCCATCCCTAAACCATTTTGCTTAGTGATCTGAGAGCAAAAATGTTGGTTTGAGGGACATTGTGAGATAGAGAACCATGGGACCCTCCTTGGGAAGCTGAGTAACACTACGTTACTCCATAGCTTGCATCAAGAAGTCCTGTGTGTGTGTGTGGACTAGTTTTCTATAATATTTTCACATATTAAGTTTTATTCGCCCACTTTTCCCGCATACATTTCTGGCACCCACCGTGGGGCACGAACCCCAATAACACATCATTTTTTGAAATTGATCATTTTTGCAGGTCCGCAGGAAATGAGAATTAGCACGTCGAAAAGATATATTAGCGCATCCGCCTAACAGTTTAGCACTTCTAGCCTACTGTTTAGCGCGTGGGCTTTCTGTCTTAGCGCGTAAACACTTTTCCTTAGCGCATGATCCTATTTAATAAATTTTCCTGTAGGTGTCGACGCGGGCAAAACACATAATAGCACATATACTTCACAGATTAGCGCATCCGCTCAACCTTTTAGCGCTTGTAATACATCTTCCAGCGCGTTGAAGCCAAACATTAGCGCATCAGATTCAAACTTTTCCTGCATAACTGACCGCGGGAAAAAGCAAAACATAGAGTAGCGCTTACGACACACAGAGTAGCGCATCCAAATAACAGAATAGCGCAGAGAAAAGAAAATATAGCGCATCTGGAGCATATTGTAGCGCGTACAGTTTATTCTGTAGCGCATCACAGACAAAACAAACAAAAAAAAAATTATTGTAACCGAACTAAAATTCTAGACTTGTAGAAGTCCCCCGAATCAACTGACCATCTTATCGTTTTGTTTATTTGCAAGGTTTTAACGGTTTCTTGTAGGTAAAGCGAGGAAATTTGCTTTTACAGCCAAATGATTTTCTTTTGTTGACCTTCAAAAACATCGAATTTGCTTTGTTGACTATTTCTTTTCATAGATCAGACAATCATTGCTTTGAACGATTAAAAAGAACATCATGTTTTTGTGGAGCAACATCTCTGCATAGATATTAGAAAATCACTGATTTGAAAGGCTAAAATAAGACCTCATTGTTTGCTTTGTCTCGAAAGTGGAAGGTATATGCTCTCCCCTTAACTGGGTGATCAAAAAGCCAAACCACTCTTATTCTTTTAGTACTTCAAGCATTTAAAGCTTTTAGCAGGCCTGCCTTCCCGAGGAGTTGCAATCAACTCTTAAAGCCGTTTATGGCCGGTGTGAAGGGAACGACCTAAGTGGGGAACGGCTTTGACGCCAAGAATTCCAACCCACTATAATCAAATGTGAAAAGTGACGAAAGTCCTTTTCAACGGTTGCACGCAGTGATTAGCCTTCCCCCAGTATCTTCGAGATACGTAAAGCCTTTGTTCTAAAGGTTGGGAAGCCTCCTGAGGGAGTTTATCACTGACGGCCGAATGGGAAGCCTAATTACGAACCATAGAACTAGAAGCTTTGAGCCGAGTCAGTATCCAAACATTTGTAACATCATAGCGCAAGGATGGGGAAGAATCCGCCCCCAAGATTACTCACCATATATCTCCCAAGATAACTACTCAATTGTGAAGCAATTCACTTTGGGTTAACTTCTGACAAAAGGCAAAAAAACGGGCGCCCTCTAGGGGGTGACACGGCTGTTTGAGCTAACGGAGTATCGAGACTAGTGGGCTATGATGTTACTTATGACCCTTGAATAAAGAGTCTTTTTGAAGTGTCTTACTTTGTATCAAAACCTGTTAAAACATTGGGGATTTGAACACATCCTCGACAGAACATACACTTTCTATTAGATTAGGCGAAATGATTGTACTTTGTGTGCCGTGCTTGCATTTTTTATTTCAGAAAATCATCCATCACACTTGAAAATTTTCTCAACAAAATTCAACATCCTCACAAAAACACACAAAAAGAAAAATCAGGGCAGTCTAGCGCGTAAGAGCAACATCTTAGCGCATGTAACAGTTTTATTAGCGCATCCAAAAATCAAATTAGCGTGTACAACTAAAACAATAGCGTTTCAATCCTAAGGCAAAACAGTGGACAATCCTTTAGCGCGTCCAAAACACATTCTAGTGCGTCTCAGGAACATATTAGCGCGTAGGTACCCACAACTAGCGCATAAAAGAAAACAGTTAGCGCGTAGGAGGCACAGTGTAGCGCGTAGTTTTTTCAAGCAAACTTAACAGCAATTTACAACAGGCTGAATTTTAGCGCGTGAGAGAAACAGCTTAGCACATGAAAACCATATTTTAGCGCATTAACCAAAACAGTTAGCGCATGTCAAACCCAGTCTAGCGCGTGGATTTTTCACCTGTTAGAGCAAAAAATTTCCAGAATCAAAATTTTAGTGCGTAACTAGGGGCAGATTAGCGCGTGTGCAAAATATTTTAGCGCATCAAGAAAATTCAGTAGCGCATCAAACCTCTATTTTAGCGCGTGAGACAAGGCAGAAAAACAAAGAGTTAAAAACCGAAAATTTTTGAAAATTTCAAAAATATTTTAAAAAGAGTTTTTCATCAAAAATCATCTTTTATCAAACCAGAGTGACAAAAACAAACGGTTAAAATTTTTTCTCAAGGTTAAATTTGTGTCAAACAAAGTTGTCAGAATCTGAAACAAATCGCACAATAGAGGACGTCTCTCCTATCATAATCTGGAACATTTTCATCATTAGTATCAATCAAATCCTTTAACATCTTACGGATTTTATCTCACAAACACTTGTCTAAAAATTTTCAAATTGTCAAATCCACTTTCCAGATCAGGAAACTTCTTATCCATATCATTTGACACACTTTATCGTGAAGAGATATCTAAACCTTCATTCTGATAAAGTAAAATTTGAAATTTTCAAAACAAGAATCAACTAAATCCAAACAAATCAAAGGAAATCATTGATCACTCATGCATGACTAATCCCCTTATTCTGAGAAGAAAGAACCTCTATCGTAACATCACGTTGAAGAAACAACAACCTAGCTTTTCCAAATTCATCAAGCGAAACAAGTTTTTATACATCAATCGTCAACTCTTCAAATCTCATCGGGTATTTCTTCATCACGTCAAATGTTATATCCAAAACAAATCTAGCGAATTTGACAGAGAACCCCTGAAAACAAGAGCATACTGTCAAAAGTCTGCTTTTAATCAAAAGATAAACCGAGGTGGGAAAATCAATCCAGCATTCTTACCTGACGAGTGCATCACATATAACACATCTCAACCAGAACCACCAACGCCCGAACAACACATCGAAGAGGCTTTTGTTCCTTTCATCATTGAAAGCTTCTACTAAAATGCCTATTACTTGCTCTCAACGAGACAAACAAAGCGAGGCACACGTAGAATCAAGTATGAATCGAAGATTATCAAATCCTTTTGAAGTTCCACCCGTAGAAGAACCTGAAATTACCGACACCCTTCTTAGAGAATGTCAAGTAAATCCCGCCTTCCAAAAACTTGTCGAAAAGCTCATAGAAAATGACAAGGAAAAATATTTGTTGATGCTCACAAGCAAGGGCGTTAAACTTCCGGAAGATTTTGACCCAAATATTTTTCAAACCGAATCCCGGCAATATGCATCTCAAGAACAAAACCAAGAAGAAGAAACTCACATACCTGAACAACATAACTTTGAACAACACATTCCAGAACAACGCATACCAGAAATGCATATACCTGAACTAGAAACACCAGAGCAACATATACCATTTACCACTCCCTTTCAGCTGAGAACCAGTACAAGGCAAGAACTTTTTTCTCGGCAAGACAATGCACCCTTGATTGCTCTTACTCAACAAATGCAAATGTTACAAAGGCAAATACAGGATATGCAACAAGGGACAACAGTGCGGTACTCTTTAAACGAAATCTGTCCTTATCCATTTGACAGAAGCTTGAACATGGTACCTTTTCCTCCAAACTCAGACGTTCCCAAATTTGATAAATATGATGGGAAAGGTGATCCTCAGGATCATGTTCGAGAATTTTGCACCATGAGTCTTGAATTTGCTCATGATGACACTTATCTAATGAGGTTGTTCCCAAGAAGCCTGGGAGGACAAACAATGGAATCGTTATCCAAGATTACACCACCTGTCAGATCATTTGACGAATTGGTTAACAAATTCATCACCCACTATTCTTACAACATCCAACATGCCATAACCATGCTCGATGTTTGCAACACCAAACAAAAGAACAATGAAACATTCATGTTGTTCCTTCAGCGTTGGCGATGCATGGTATCCAGATATCCTCGCGATATTCCTGAAAAGGAGAAAATGGAAATCTTCATTGATAACTTAAATGGCGAAATGAGTTACAGACTCAAACTTCAATGCATACCATCCTTTGCCAAATTGATTGAAAATGGCATTCAAGTAGAGGAAGCTTGTGTCAAAAAGGGAACACTCAAATTCTACAAGGAAGGAACAAATTCATCAAACTACAATAACCAAAACAACACCAACTTTGACAAATCTAGATTTTGGACTCGAAACAAAAACGAAAGCAACAATGAACCACATGATCCTAAATCGAAACAACCAGTACTTGCATTATCTGGAAATCCTCAGAACACGAAAAATGCTAAAAATGCTACTCCCAGTGCTAATACATATGCGCAAAACACAGATCAAGGACAAATCAACACCAACAACACCAACGATAATCGAGGCAAAAACATGAATCCAGGACCTAACAACAATCCACGCAACAATACAAACAATTTTCAAAAGCGTATCTTCACACCACTGGGACAATCACTAGAATCCGCATTCAGAGAACTTTTGGCAAACAAGGTTCTTTCTTTACCACCACTCAACAATTATGAACCCCCAGTCAAACTACCTTGGTGGAATGATTCACACTATTGTGATTTCCATTGCAACAAGGGTCATAGAACAAACGAGTGCATGAGATTGAAACACATAATCCAGGACATGATTGATCGAGGTGACTTAATGGTAGATGGTCTCAAAACAAATAATGATCACGACACCTTCAAAAATCCTCTCCCAAATTACAACAAAGATGGAGCATCAACTTTAAATGATACACGCGGAGCTCGTATTAATCACATTTACGATAACACTATCAATCATATATCAGCTGAAGATCATCAAGTAAATGTCATCAGCATCCGAGATCAGCGTGATCATGAATCTATCAATGTAACAACCCGCACTCAGAAATATGTCTTGAAGGGACATACTGCACCTACAACTACCACACCTAAAATCCAATATGACTTGGTTAACCAACTACGCAAGACTCCAGCTCAGATATCTATCCTGGAATTATTAAAACTATCACCCAAGCACAAAGACATATTGGAGCAAGCATTATTGGAAACAAATGTACCTCAAAATCTGGATACAGACAGATTTCAAGCCATGGTCGCCCATATGACAGAATCTGACAACCTTACCTTCTCAGAGCACAACAATACCTCATTGAGTCATCCGCATAATACCCCTCTCCATATTGAAGTCATTGTTTGCAAACACCGAGTCAAGAGAGTCCTAATAGATGGAGGAGCCGGCCTTAATATCTGTACTTTAAAACTTATCCATGCATTAGGCTTCTCAGAAGAATCTATTGATCCTTGCAAAAATATTACCATAAAAGCATATGATGATGAGGAACGGTCCTCTAAAGGCACAGTCATATTACCTATTCAAGTAGGCCCAGTACAAAAGGATACTATTTGTCAAGTCTTAGATATTGATCTAACCTACAATATTTTGTTAGGACGACCCTGGATACATGAAATGCAAGCAGTCCCTTCTACATATCACCAGTGTGTCAAGTTTCCTTATGATGGACAAGAAATCTCCATATCTGCTGATCATAATCCATTTCAACATTGCAACGCAATGGGGGCAGCCCAGGACAGTTTGGTTCCTCATAATAGAGAAAAGCAGCAATCTTCAACATCAGATCCATATACAGCAAAATCCAACTCCTTATGGGGAGACTTCAAGCAGAAAATGCAAATCAAAGACCAAGGCATGGGAGAATACTCTTTGGAACCTTTATGTTTGGCAAAATTGCCCACCTCACCTAGATCGCATGGTTTGCCTACTACATCAACACAACTGGTTACTCAGCCCATCACTAAATTTGATGGTACTTTCATCCAATTGGGTACTCTAGCACATGAATCAGAAGACAAAGATATTCTTAGCTGGTTATACAAAGATGAAGAAGAAAATCATAGAGCAGCTGCTCTGGACATTGTGCTACCAACACACATGTATGGAAAAGGCTACTTAATCATGAAGCAAATGGGATATGACGGTAAAGGACCTATTAGCAAACGCAAAGAGGGAGTTACTGAACCTATCGATCTTCCTTCACAACCTAGCAGAAACAAAGCAGGATTGGGCTCTAAACTCACGTTCCTATTAAAGCGGCCACCTCACCTACCTATCAAACCTCAATGGAAGGAAAAGAAGAGGTACAAAGAAGAATCCTGGCAAGAAGCACTTTTTGAATCAGTAGAAACAATCCGCAAGGCACGGGAACGTCAAGATCAGAAGTTACATCAGGAAAAACTTCTAAGTCATAAGAAGGCCCTATCTGCAGCAGTAGCTCATATTCAAACACCAATATCTCAAGAACAAATCAGGACATCTTCAAATACCGTTATTACTCCCCGAAGAAGCACAGTATATGAACAAATCCAGCAAGTAGAAGATGGATCTAATACAAAATCAACACAAAATATCAAAATAGTATCCATCATCAAAGATTTGTTTTCACCATACAACACCCTTGTTTACAGCATAGATAGAATCTGGGATGATGCCTATGAAACAGATTCCAATGAATATGAATGGGGTACCTGCTCCAATGCTACTACTGATATCCTAGATGATACTGATTCTATATCCCTTTCTCCGGAAGAACATAACGCAGAGGATAGACCTCTTGAATTTGGACCACAACATATCTATGATGCTCCGGAAAGTGAACAGAAACATTATGAACAAATCTATGTGGAAGATGATACCATCGAGGACCTCGACGCAATCCTAAATTTCTTTAAACCAAAAACCCAGCACGATGAAAACTCTATCCTAACACTTACGGTAGCCGAACTTGATCCACCCAACGATTCCTTACCACTTGTCTTTCCTGACCTAATCGACTGAGACGAACCTGAAACAAGTGATATACCTATTTTCCCAGATGATGCATCTATTGTCCATTACCTATGTACCGTAAATCCGGAAACAGGCTCTACCAGTGAACGAAATAATGATATCTGTCAATTAGGGAGTGCCAAGTCTCTCAGTCGCAAAAATGCATCAAATAATGAATCTAATGCTGAAAACCAGTCAATGGCAGCTCTAGATCATAAAAAAGTAAAAATAAAGGACGCATCGGAGGGTGAAAACCTTTTTAAGGCACCTAACGATGGGAGACTTGACACCCTTCCTGAGCACTTTCATGAGCGATCGCCCATATTGATTGAGCCCACTCAATCAATCAACATTGGTACCACAGAAGCAGCCAGAAATATACATCTTGCAGAATCTCTAACAGAGGAAGAAAGATTGGCATTCATCATCTTCTTTAAAGAACAGCAAATCAACTTTGCTTGGTCATATGTTGATATGCCCGGAGTAGATCCACACTTAATCATGCATCACTTGTCCATCTCTACTGGAGTTAAGCCAGTCAAGCAAAAGCTACGAAAGATGAATCCACAGGTGGCACTCATGGTCAAAACTGAACTAAAAAAATTATTAGACGTCGGATTCATCCGACCCATTGACTATGCAGAGTGGATATCCAATATCGTTCCAGTATCAAAACCGGATGGTAGTATCAGAATATGCACTGACTTCAGAGACGTTAACAAAGCTTGTCCAAAAGATGACTTTCCTCTGCCAAGTATCGATATAATTGTAGATCTCACAGCAGGCCATGCAATGCTCTCACTAATGGATGGTTTCTCAGGTTATAACCAAATTAAGATAGCTCCTGAAGATCAAGATAAAACAGCATTCACCTATCCTTGGGGGACGTACTGTTGGAATGTCATGCCTTTTGGCTTAAAGAATGCAGGGGCCACTTATCAAAGAGCAATGACCACAATATTCCATGATATGATGCACACATTTATGGAAGACTATGTGGATGATTTACTAGCAAAATCCTTCACCAGAGCTGAACATCTCGGCATCCTAACAAAGATCTTTGATCGATTGCAAAAATTCCAAGTCCGACTCAACCCTAAGAAGTGTGTCTTTGGGGTTACATCAGGCAAGTTACTAGGTTACATCGTCTCAGCTAAAGGTATTGAAGTTGATCCAGCAAAGGTACAAGCGATCATGGATATGCCACCACCAAAGAATATTAGTCAACTTCGATCTCTCCAAGGATGACTTCAATCAATCAGGCGATTCATCGCTCAACTAGTAGATAAAAGTCTGCCATTTAACCACTTGCTACACAAAAATGTACCGTTCAGATGGGAGACTAAGTGTGCAGAATCTTTTTACCAAATTAAACAGTACCTGATGAATCCACCGGTTCTAGTACCACCAGTTGCCGGAAAGCCTCTTATACTATATATCTCAACAACAGATATTTCACTGGGAGCACTATTGGCACAAGAAGATCAACAGGGAAAGGAACGTGCCATATACTACATCAGTAGAACATTGAATGGCTATGAGTTCAACTATACATTCATTGAAAAAGCTTGCCTAACAGTAGTCTTTGCATCTCATAAATTCCGACATTACATGCTAGCACACACCATAAAGCTAGTTGCAAAAATTGATCCTCTCAAATATCTACTCAGCAAAGCTGCTCTTACAGGCCGATTGGCTAAATGGGTCATGATTCTCAGTGAACTCAACATCCAATACACAGAAAGATGAGCCATCAAAGGACAAGCAATTGCAGATCAGTTGGCTAAAGCACCGCTACCAGGCAAACAAACCATGGAGGTTGAATTTCCAGATAGGGATGTACTCGCTCTTTCTACTAAACAATGGACCCTATACTTTGACAGATCCTATACTCAACATGCTTCAGGTGCCGGCATTCTGTTCATCACTCCTGAAGGACACACTATGCCAAAATCATACAGACTTATGTTTCCATGCACAAATAATGTGGCTGAATATGAAGCACTGGTCATCGGCATCAAAATGGCCGTAGAATGGAAAATCACAGAGTTAAAAGTCTATGGAGACTCACAACTGGTCATTAATCAAATTAATAACAACTATTAAACAAAGGACAACAAGCTACTACCTTACAAACGAATGGTGGATGACTTCAAACAGTATTTTGTGCACATCACCTTCGAGCAAATACCAAGGTTGAACAACAAAGCAGCCGATGCAATGGCTACAATCGCTTCGCTACTACAAATTCCTGAGCAACAGAGTCGTTATGAGTTCCTGGTAGAGCAATTGTTCTCCCCCGCCTATGACCACTCCGAATCCCATGTTATCTATGCTTTGACTGGTTCCGATTCTCCGCTATATGGACCGATATACGACTACCTCAAGCATAATATCTTACCCATTGACCAATCCCGTAACCAAAAACGTAACTTTATTCGACAAGCTGCCCGTTACACCCTTACCGCTGATACTCTATATCGTCGAGGTCTCGATGGTACTCTTCTTCGTTGTCTTGATCGTAATGATTCCGATTCAGCTCTACACGAGCTTCATGAAGGTATTTGTGGCACACATTCAAGTGGCACTACTCTTGCTAAAAAGCTTCTAAGGATGGGATACTACTGGCCTACAATGGAGAAAGATTCATATCACTTTGCCAAGAAATGTCCTAAATGCCAGATCCATGGCAATCTGATACATGCACCAGCACGGGAACTGCAGCCCTTTACAACATCATGGCCCTTTTGTCAGTGGGGACTGGACCTAGTTGGCAAAATTCATCCATCCTCTTCAAATGGACACAAGTTCATTATAACAGCAACATAATACTTTACAAAATGGATCGAAGCGGTTCCCATGACCACAGTGACCGGGAAACAAATTGCCTCTTTTATCCTAAATTATCTGATTTGCAGATATGGTATTCCAAGTTCAATCGTCACAGATAATGGATGGCCCTTCAAAAATCAAGATGTCCAAGAACTATGTGAAAAATTTAAAATCCAACATTGGTTTTCTACACCATACTACCCACAGGGAAATGGTCAAGCAGAAGCATCTAACAAGACAATCCTAAAAATCCTCAAGAAAACGGTGAATGATGCAGGCAAAGATTGGCATGTACAACTCAATCCAGCACTTTGGGCATACAGGACTAGCATTCGCACACCTACAGGAGCAACACCATATTCATTGGTATATGGATCAAAGGCTATTTTACCCTTAGAGGTAGAAATTCCATCTCTTAGAGTCTCTTTGAAAGGTTTAATCCCTGATGAAGAGTATCAAGTTAACCGACTGCAAGAACTGGATCTATTAGATGAAAGACGCCAACATGTTTATACTCATCTCAAAGCATATCAGTAATGCATGTGCAGGAGCTACAATCACAAGGTCATTCCTCGCAACTTCAAGGTTGGTGATCTAGTCCTCAAAGAAAATCCAAGAAATCAGCAAGATCGAGAAAAGAAAGGGAAATTTGAACCTAATTGGTTGGGTCCCTATGTCATCATATCAGTCTATGGATCAGGTGCCTATCACCTAACAAATTCTGAAGGAGATGTGCTCGATGATCCAATTAACAGCATTCATCTGAAGAAGTACTATACTTAAGGTAGCCTAGTGCACGAAAAAAAAAAAAATCCAGAAAAAGCAAAAATACCAAGTACAATAAAAACAAACGGTGAAAACCTGGTAAACAGGCACCCTTGTGAAAGACCGACTTCTTTATCTATATCCATGCCATTTTTATCCATCAAAACACTATCGGCCATCGCCCGACACTTAGCATATCTCCATTCAGGACATACTTAGCGTAGTCACTATCCTGGGTTATCCATCTGTATCTATTCTCTTACCGCATACCACCATGACTTGAAATCACTATATGTATTCACAATCAAGAGGCACACTTAGCTAGGGGCATGTAAATCGTATCAATTTTGTAAACATTCAAGACATCAAGACTAGATGCAAAACTCGACAGCATGACATCCCACAAGCACAACTACGCTTCATCACAACAACCAAAACACAAACAATACACAAGAATCTCAAGGATGGATGATTTTATGAAGTACTAAATGTTGCATTATAGCATCAATGTCTTGATTATTTTGCATTTTGAACTTTTTAAATTATTGGAATCTTCTCCTTATCTCATAAAAAGCTTCAAAGCTGGAGATCATGAGGAACTTCCAATATTTTCTTAGTCTTCTGTCTGGGAGGCGATCACTTGTACTGTGTGAATACATGCCTCGCGATGTGATCCATCGAATATCACTAAAGGCTTGATTCCACTTCACGCATACAAACGATCAAATCTTGTCTATTTACGCAATACGCACTCAGGTCGTCCTGGTTCAATTATACCTTGACGCTTGTGCTATCTTGCAAAATTAAATATCATGTAAATTTTTCTCAGGTCATTATGGTTCAATTATACCATTATGCTTGTATAAATTTTCAACATACCCAAAATCAATAAATGCTCCATGATGATATTTACAAAGAAAGTAAATAAATGGTTATATCGGATAGCAAATATCGAATGAGAGATGCTCCAAAAACAATTAGTTGCATATCATTTACAATTAGTTGCATATCATTTACAATTAGTTGCATATCACTTTACAATTAGTTACATATCATTCTTATCTCATTCATTACATATCATTTTACATCATTATTACATCATTTTTTTACATCATATCATATTACAATTAGTCGCATATTAAATCATACATCTCATTTTCAAGATACATCTCACAGCATATCAAAGCATACATCCTGCATCATACATTACATCTATGTAAACATTACATCATCATATGACAAAGAACTAGCACACATAAACATGCATCCATCTACACATCACATGATCCAAAATGGTGCCATCCATATAAATATCTCAAAAATGATCCAAAATGTACAAAATATGTCAAAACTGTGTCCAGTACAAAGAGTACAATGCTCAAAAATACAACAGAGACCATGTCTCTCAAGTATGACTATCTCCTGACGGAGATGGTCTCGCTCCAGCTGCACCCGCCCCTGGATCTCCAGGAGGGTCCTGTCTTGCTCCAGATACACTCGCCCCTGGATCTCCAGGAGGGTCCTGTCTCATCGGCCCCGTCACACCTCGGCTCTCCGATCGTGTCCCCGCAGTTCGAGATCGACTCGATCTCGACTGTGCAAAGCTCTCCACTCGTCGCTCTCTGGGTACTGCATCCTCATAATGCCGCCTGTAATACTCAACCTCTTGTACTCTCCGTGTCAGCTCTCTCAGGGTGTCTCTCAATGGACCACCCGTCGCTGCTCTCTGTACACTCGCCACGGCCTCCTCTACTCGACCCCGCCACTCTATCTCCGTATCTCTCTCAATGGTCAACTGCGAAATCTGTCGCTGATAGATCAAAATCTGTGCCTGCAGCTGCTGCACAGTAATCTGTAGGGTCCGGATCTGTGCATCCTCTACATGACCCGGCACTCAAACCCGCAATGGTCCCTGTGCTAGAGGAACCCCTCCCACTCGCCCTATCCTCGGTACTGGAGGTGGGAGTATATCTACCCTCCTCCTCTGAGCTGGTCTCACCATCTCCTCCTCACCCCCCACTGCCGCCAAAACCTCTGTCACTCTCCCCTCTCTCCCAGCTCTAATGGCCAATCCTCCTCTCCCCCTCTCAATCCTACCCTGCCGTACCTCTCTCTGCACACCTCTGCCACCCTGCCTCCCCTTGGCTCCTCTACCTCCTCCATCATCTCCATCGTCTCCATCATCTCCATCATCTCCCCCCTCCTCTCCATCCGAATCAAATGCTAGCCTCATCTCCTCGGGATCCGAGATCCTCACCACTGCCCGCGCAGTAAACAAACGAGTGAACTCCTCTGTCATCCCGGCATCCTGTATCTCTGGGGCATAGTCCTAGACCTGTCCAGCTAACCCTGTAAACTCCTCTATGGCTACGGCACTATCAATAGTCGGCCCCCAATCGGCCACATCCTGCTACCGCCGTGCATACAAGCACGCTCCCTGTGGAATCCCCTGCTGCCTCCCGAACTGCTGCAAAACTCGGGTCACCAAAAATCGCTCAATAACAAACGGAGTCCTCCCAATCAGATACCTCATCATGAAAACGAACGGCATCTCTATCCCATCCTCTGCCCACACCTCGCAACCTGTATACAGTCTCCAAGTGACCGTATCTATGTCATCAAAAACTCTCCTCCAGTGCTCTAGTTTGCCCAGCTTACGCTGGACAACTAAGCCTCTGTATCCATAGGCATATGCTGCACCTACGGGCCTATCTCTGTCTGCCACTGGCCTCGCTACTGGGATGTGCTCCCAGCACCATACCTGTAATAGGGTCAGACCTGCTGATAAGCTCCTATAACCAAGGTATACTACCTCATGAAGGCTCCTGTAAAGATGGGCCAATATCACTGACCCCCACACAAATCTCTGACCCTGTGTAACCATCTGCTCCAGGACCAGCCCCCATCCTACTGAAAATCCCTTTGACTTGTGATCAGGACAAAGGAATCCCCCAATAAATCTTGCCAATACAGATGGCAGCGGTGCATAATCCAGATCCAAAAACTCCTGCCAAGGGATCTCATAGCCACAGACACTCTCATCATGAAATATACGGCGCAGTGCCTCTATGACGCCCTCCTCTGTCTGCTCGTAGGGTAGCAGTGCCCCTACCACAGGAATGCGCAAAATCCGGTAGCAATCCTCCGGTGTCACTGTCATCTCTCCAGTGGCAAAATGAAAGGTGTTTGTGTCGCTATGCCACCTCTCTGCCAATGTTGTCAAAAGTCCCCGGTTCACAGTGAACCGAGGCATATCCAGAAGCGAGGTCAATCCACATCTCTCTATAATATCCAAGTCTACCTGTGACAGACGTGGTATCAGTGTCCATGGTCTCGGGAATCTCTCCCTCGACTGCACAATACCTAATCGCTCCTGTCAACAAACAAAAACAAATCCAATATCAGTTTCCACATCAACACAAAGATATCAAAATAAAACTTACATCAAAAACATGAAACAATTTGCTCATCTACAATCAAAGTTCAAAATCCTATCATTTCATATCAACTTGTAACACAACTCAAGTTCTTCAAAAACCATATCAAAACTTGTAAAACAACTCAAGTACCAAAATCACATAAACTTGTAAAACAACTCAAGTTTCCCACCCATATCAAAACTTGTAAAACAACTCAAGTTTCCAACCCATATCGGCTTGTAAAACAACTCAGGCTTTCATACACATTGAACTTGAAACAGACACAAGCAAATACATCATTTTCTGATCAAAACAACAGCTTGATAATCTATACATAACTTGGAAAATTGCACATCAAAACAAGTTATAAAAATACTCATCTTGGATAAATGCATCAAAAACATGACAGGCACACAAAAACACAACTTTTCAAACTCGGCCAAAACTGCAAATTTTTCTTAGATGCGCTAAAACAGACCTTCACTGCGTTAAAACAAACCCACGCGCTAGGCTGCTTGTCCTACGCACTAACCTATCTGGCCTATGCGCTAGAATATATCTAGGCGCTACTCTTTTCTTCCGTTGCGCTACCTAATCTGTCCTATGCGCTAGAACCTATCTACGCGCTAACCTATACCTCCTAGGCGTTACCCTTTTAGCCCTATGCGCTAGGTTAATCCTACGCGCTAAACCCCTTTGCCTATGCGAACCCCGACAGCTCCAATGCGCTAGGTCATACCTACACGCTACCCTGTTTCCCCTACGTGCTACCATAGCCTTTGCATGCACTGTTCTACGTGCACGTGCTAACATAAATGTCCTATGCGCTAGAAAATCATATTCGGATGCAACCCCTAAAATTGACCTTGATGCGCTACTCTACACTTCGTACGCGCTAAATTAAACCCTAGACGCGCTAAACCAAAAAGCCCGAACTTTAAAAATAAAAAAAACACCTGACAACGACAAAATAAAAAATCCAAAAGGGGTCAAAAATGTTGACTTACTGGTGGTCCACGCACTACTGGTCTCTGATATCTCCGGACGCGCTCGAAACGGTGTCTGTGATAAGGAATAGGCATTTTCTCTCCAGAGCAAATTCTCTTTTCTTCAAAGTCAACAAAGCACAAATGACTTTAGATTAACCCCTTTTCACCTTTTATAAGAGGAAAATGAAATTAGGGTTAGCCAACTGGACCTGTAATATGGTTGCGGTCTCCCCTATACCAAATCAGATGTAATTTATCGGGAGATGAATCAATTTACACACTTTCTACAAGCACGGAATCCTACACATCATACGAACTTCATCAATTTAAATCAAAAATTTTCAAAAAATTGATTCATCTCCCGAGGGGGCATCACATCAAATATCGAATCTGGGGCATCACATCAAATCTGGGGCATCACTGGCAAATTAAAAGAGCGACACAAAAATTGCATTTGATCATAAATCACAAAAACACATCATTTTTCTTTGAAATAACATGTGCACACACGTCACTTCAAAGAGGGGCAAAATGTAGACGTATAAAAATGACCATATTCCTAAATGAATATTTTATGTTCATTTCTCTATTTAATTAAATCTAATTTAATTAAATTATCCACATTCTTCTATTTTATTAAATAAATTATTCAATTTATTTAAATAAAATTCACTATATCCATTTAATGAATAAATCATTTTATTCAATTAAAACCCCCTAGCCACTTTTAATTAAATTCAAATTTAATTAAATAGTTATCCTAAATTGAATAAATCTAATTCATTTAATTTCCCCAAATTATAACCAAATTGAATTAAATCATTTAATTCAATTAAATCCTATTATCCCCCATCCACTTGCAAAATCCCAAACCCCTTCCTAATCCCTTCTAGAATCTTCTAATCGATTCTAATTAACCTAACCCTCCTCTAAACTTTGTCACATCCCTAAGCAAAGGGAGGTCACTTCTGAAATGACCCAAAGTCTTGGATAACCATTGAAGGTTTTCAACCTTCAACCACCAAAACCCTTAAAGTCTTTGAAAACCATTGAAGGCTTCCAACCTTCAACCACTTAATCCCCAAAGTCTCCAATAACCATTAATGGTTATTTCAAACCCTCCCACATGGTTAAAATATTTGTTTTGACTCAACCTCTACCCAACCCAAGGGTCTCATCAGGCCATTAATGCATTGACCAGGATTATCTCTTAATCATTTGCACAAAGGTTTATCCTTAGATTAAATCTTAATCCATTGGGTAAACCTAACTTAGACTTGACCCTTAGCCTTTAGATAACCATGAGGTCTTCTCAGGCCTTTAATGCCTCCAACCTCTTCTTTCAACCCAATCCTGTGTGGACATTTGTCACCATGTCATTGGTGCCAATTGTGCACATGGATCCTCAACTTTCAAACTTGGCCCTTGATTAAACCTTTCAATCCTGACCATCCATTGCCTTGTTTGTGCTATAAATAGAGCTCTCAATCCTCCATTCTAAACAATCATCTTTCAAATTTGAAGCATCACACTTATGCTCAAATTCTTTCAAAGCTCTCATTTCATATATGCTCCCCATTTAGCCTCTTTAGATCATAAATTAGACTAATATGCATGCTTAGATTACTTTCTTTATCATTTTAGTTCAATCATAGACTAAATATGGTATGCTAGGATAGTATTCATACTAATCTTGTCATCTTATAGTTAGTTTATTGCATTTTAGCATCATACATAGCTTACACCACATCTCATACTAAAATCAATCAAAAACATCTCTCGTTCTCATATTTGCCATCCCTAAACCATTTTGCTCAGTGATCTGAGAACAAAAATGTTGGTTTGAGGGACATTGTGAGATAGAGAACCATGGGACCCTCCTTGGGAAGCTGAGTAACACTACGTTACTCCATAGCTTGCATCAAGAAGTCCTATGTGTGTGTGTGGACTAGTTTTCTATAATATTTTCACATATTAAGTTTTATTCGCCCACTTTTCCCGCATACACTAACTGTACACTCTCCTTAGCTATCAAGATTTACTACTGAAGACTGTCCTATTTGCAGTGTCTATACATCTTTTCATTTCCTCATTATTTACAACACCACACAATTCCAAAAGTGCTACTTCTTTGACCTCCCCATCTCTCTTGACAGTGTCAAGTCTCCTAGCCTCAATTTAATTATACAAAGATAAAGGTATCTCCTTCAAAATTTCAATTAAGGCTTTCTTATAGATGTCTATATATAACAAAATAGCCTCTTTTAATTCACTTTTCTCATTCTCTTCTAAATCTTCATAATACTTTGATATATTTTTCAATATTCCATCTTTTGTAATTTCATCAATAAGCTTAGCACAAGTCATTGTGGTCTTACTTGTTCCAGTATCATCACACTTCTTCTTTTTGCTTGTGGTGGTTGGTGTGTCTAGTTTCCTCTTTTGCATAAGCTTCCTTGTCGGTGGTGGAGGTGTAGTAGGCTTAGTTGCCTTTCTAACAAGTCTCCTCCTAGGCTCTGCCTTCTTCTGCTCTATCGGTGGTTTTACCACATTCTTCCTTTGTACCCTTTTGAAAGCCAAAGGTTTATTATCCTTAGAATTAGATTCTAAAGTGATAGGGGAAATGTGAACTTGTGGCTTCTTCGCTTTTGCAATACCAACCTCTGTCGGTTTAGCAGCTTATTTTGATTTGGAACCCAATTGAGTGTGTATCATATAAATCATATCTTGTACATATGCAGACTTCTTTTCTATTTTTTTTCTCTTCTCTTCCTATTAAAAATAGTTTTCACTTCAAGAGCCTTCTCTCCTGCTGTACCAAAATGTTTTTTCTTATCATCTAATGGGGCATCTAACGACATCTTTGCATAGAGTTCAAAAATGCTATCATTCATCTCATATCCAAGCTCAGTAATCCAAATTTGCCTAGGTTCAACTGTTGCCATAAGAGTTTCATTAGTTTTTACCATGAAACAAATGTCAGTGGAATACTTCTCCACAATGTTCTTTGAAATTCTCTCCCTTTTCCTCATGTTTTCTTGAAAAGTCTTAAAATACCCCCAAAATTTCTCATCTCTGCCAGTACCAAGACCGATGATTTCTTCCTTGATATGCATACCTACCGATATGTCATGAGCCCAATGCTTCTTCCCTAGACCGGGTAGCTCATTTAGGAAGTAAAGCATTAAACAAACAATCAAGTTTCCATATCTAAAAGTGCCTATCTTGATTCCTTTGACTTTGCCAATGTTTAACATCAACTCACTCCTCATCCATTCACATAAATCATATTTCACATTGTTCCTTAGCATCTGATATGCAGCATGAATACATGAACTAGCAACAAAATTTAATCAGTTGGATTGAGTTACCTTTTAACCTATGATCATGCTTGCAAACTTTATATCTGTGTCGGTGATTGTTCTTATCCTCATTGATCTACTATCTGGTGTAGCACCAGTGAGTTTCTTGACCTCTGTGTTGGAAATTTTCTTGCCAGGTTCTTGTCCAACCCTGGGTAAGCCGGTGACAGCTTGAATAGCCTCTTTCATGATTATGTAAGGCCTATCTAGCCAAATAAATTTGTTGTGAACCCTGCTCAGAACGTATTTGATAACTTCATCTTTGAATTTTGGTATGTGCAGAATATCGGTTAACCCTAGATCCTCAATTGTTTTGTATTCCAGTTTGATGGTTCTAGAGTCTCCCGATATCATGGATTGATACATACTTTTGATGTCCTCTATGCTCAAATCCTCAAGGATGAGGTGAATGTATGCCCTAACATCTTCAACATACATTACGTTGTCAAGAACCCTAGAAAATGCTCTCATAGAGTCTTCCTTTTTAGCAATTTCGGGAACCTCCTTAAATACTGGTCTTAACCTATCCTTGACTTAAAAAATGGTGGGATTTTCAATAAAAGTAGGAGCTGAAGATACATATGCCATTTAAAAAAATACTTGAAGGTGAGTACCAGTGGAAGATTGAGTGTTTTAGATAACTGCTCGAAAACCTTTCACAATGCTTTTTCTTGCTCTTAACTCGCCTTTACTTTTCTCTGAATGCTTGAATGTTAGGTGAGGGAAAATAAATTCACTTACCCCCTTTTATCAGTGAATAAAACCCTAATTTTCTATAATAAATGCTTCACCAACAATCCTATAGATGTTGGTTTCACAGTCATGTGTTGGGTGAACCTTCATCGATGATGAACATAATTTTTTAGATCTTCTTAGATCTCTTCTGGGGTAATATGCAAAATTTAGCAATGACTTTGCCATCCCCTAAGGCTTATGCCTCAGTTACCGGTGGAATTTCCTGCCAGTGGAGGAATACTCTATTCTACCAGTGGAGTTACCAGTGTAGATCCATCTCCACTTGGTTCTTCAGATTTTCTAACCCATCTCTTCGTGTGATCTTGATGTATTTCATCTACCTTCTGCTTTCTTTTCTCATTATCTTTATCATTATTAATCGGTTGAGTCTTGCTTCTACAATACTTAGCAATATGACCTATTTTGTTGCATGCATAACATGTAACATTGTTCTTCTGAATTTCTTTGACGTATCTGGTATCATTTCTTGACCTGCAATGATTAGAAAAATGTCCAAACTTTCCACATGCATGACATTTAACATTCATTTTGCAATCTTCTGATCTATGACCATATTTCTTGCAGTTTGTGCATTGACCAGGAACATAATTATAGTTTTGATTTTCCTTATTTCTACATTGTTTAGCCATATGCCCAAACTTATTGCAAACAAAACATCTACCATTGAGTTTATAAGCATTATATTTCCTTACCGGTTTCCTTTGTTCTGATAAGTTCTGCATACCGGTTGTCTGATCTTCATTTGCAATACTAGAGCTTTCACCTTATACAAATCCAAGTCCTCTCGAATCATCAATCTATCTTTGTCTTTCTAGTAAGTCATCCAACTCTATAGCACTGATCCTAAACTTTTCTTTATACTCACTTGCAATAGTCAGATCATCTCTCAGAATAGTTACTTGTCTTTCAAGTTCTTGTTCATTGTTCTAGGAGTGTGCCAGGTCAATTCTCAACAAATTATTCTCATGAGTCAATCTGCCACATTCATCAAATTTTTTCTTCAGAGATATAACAAGATTATCTTCCTTCTTCTTTCTATCCTCAATATCTTTAGATAACCTCATGGTCAGATCTTGCATTTCATTCTTCATGAGCACGTTTGCTTGACTTAGTTTATGACATTGTTCCTTAAGAGCATTCTTCTCCTCATCATCTAGTTTCTGCAAAAGTTCTTTTCTTTTGGCTTGACCAGATGATAACCTTTCTTGTAGGATAAGAATGAATTCATTTGTAGAATTCAATTCTTCTTGCAATTTCAAGTTCTTCAATCCTTTCAACATCATAATCCTCAAGAGCCATCTCAAGTTGCTTCTCCATAGCCATGTTCAAAGATTTTGGTTAGAGGGTCTTCCTCAAGTTGTTAAACTTATTCCGAGGTACGAAGCTTTGATACTAATTATTGGGATCCAAGAACACTGAGAGGGGGGGGATGAATCAGTGTTCTACCGGAATGAACAATTTTTATCCTTTTATACCATGCATATATAAAACGGTAAACAAACAAACATATAACAAGGAGCAAATAAACCATCCACATAAATGAACACCATAACACATAGGATTTATATGTGGAAAACCTCAATGAGGAAAAACCATGATGGGATTTGTGACCCACAATATCAGTTCACTGGCCATATGAAAAGATATTACATATAATAGGGGCCTGCACTTGCAGGAAGGTGCACTGCCTAGAGCATACTACTCATCACTAAAGAGCCTCACTGACTACAAGCTTTTTGCTAAAGTAATTTACTGAAAATGCACTCAAGAATGCATATGATGCCAAATAGAGTTCTGAAATTGGTTCTTCTCTGTAACAGTTTATAAGCTATTAACTGCTGCCGGTATCCCTTCTCCTCCAAGAATGCTTTCCAAGCTATCTACAGATCATTGCATGATATAACACTTGCATACAAAATGATCTTCATACATATATTTCGCATCATATAGTTCACCTATATTCTCCTATGTCCGTACATATCATCTATCATATCACTTATATCCCTTTTTTTCTTTTTATCAAAATAACCTAGCAAACTGACCTATATACCCATTACAAATGATATGCCTTATGTCAGCTTACAATACAGTTTTAAAAATGTTGGCCTTGGCAATAATTATAAAATGATTTAAATAAATCCTCCTTGATGTCGGCTTCCAAAGAAGTATTGATGTCGGTGTCGACGTAGGTGTAGCCCTGAATGCTCCAAAGCTGGTATATGCTGGTATATTATTCCTAGTGCCGATTTATGACTTCCATCAGATCTTGTTGCCATCAATGACAACAAAATGAATCCAATGAGTGTCAATTGCCAACACATATTTCTTACAAAAAGTGTCAAATTCATCAGAAAAAAGTCTCCTTTATTAGATCTTAAGCATTTGATTGTTCTATAAACTTCATTTTCAACTCTAGCTTCTAATATCTTAAAATTTAATAATTCCTCTAACTTTTCTCTTAAAAATGCAACCCAACTCATTCTAGAATGATCATCAATTAAGAGCATGAAATGCCTCTCACCTTGTAAACTCCTTGATCTAGTCAAATTGCATAAGTCTATGTGCGCCAAATCTTACAATCTAGTAGAAGATTGTTCCTTTCCTTTAAACACTCCCTTTGTCTATTTTCCCACTTGACATTCTTTGCAAACAGTGTCATCCATTTTAGTTAGTCTTAATAAATCTCTTACAGCTCTTGTCAAATTAATCTTCACCAAATAGTCAAAATTGACGTGACACATCCTCTAGTGTTATAGCCAACTTTCATTGATTTGAGATAACAAGAAATGTCCTATAGTATCCTCTAATTGATACATGTTTCCACTTGTCCTTTTTCCTTCAGCAATAATAGTTCTAGATATCTTATGGATCTCACAACCATCATCGTAGAAAACAACATTATAACCATTTTTTGTACATTTGTCCAACACTTACGAGATTATGATGTAATTCTTTCACATAGTATACATTGTCAGCGTTATGTTTTTCATCAAAAGTGATAGAATCTATTCCAACAATCTAAGCAGTCTAATCATCTCCAAATCTAACAGAACCTCCATCATACTTTTAAAGTTTTACAAACATACTTCTATCACCGGTCGTATGATTTGAACATCCACTATCAATCAACCATTCATTTCTATCTCTTCTAACATGAAATAGTGATGCAATAGTTTGAAAAACCTTAAATATCTCCTTATTATTACTAGGTTTAGATTCATCATTTTCTATCAAGAACAAACAATCACCATCTTCATAATCTGTCTCATCATCTAAAATATCAGCATCATCTTTGACATAGTAGGCTTTCTTATTGAACTTTCCTTTGTTTTCTTTGGACTTTTATTTTGTTTCTCTCTTCGAACATCTAGATGCATAGTGACCAATCTTTCCACACTTAAAACATTTAAAGAGGTAATATACCTTTATACTTGTCAGTTTCTCTCTTTGGCTTTCTTACAAAGTTTGCTTCCATTTCATCCAATCTCTCATTATCTAAATCTTCATCTGAAGCTTTTTTAGCTTTAAATGTTGTCTCAATTCTTGCTTTGGCTTTACCAAACTTCATCATCTCGAATGTACTCAAGGAATCTTGTCACAGTAACATTCTAGTAAAGTCCTCATGATCTTTTCTATCACATCCTTATCATCTAAGGTGCCACCAAGATCTCGGAGGTCATTCATTGCACTTTCAATCTTTTGAAAATAACTTGTTATGTCAAGTCACCTTCTTCCATCCTCATGTTCTCCTACCTACATTTAGCAGTCTACATCTTAGCTAGCTTAACTCTTTCATTTACTTCATAGATGTTTTTCAATCTTTTCTAGACTTCATTAGTAGTATCTAATGGAACAACCTTTGCAAATTCAGTTTTACATAGGACACTAAAGATATCATACCTTGCTCATTCATTTTCTTCATAGGCTTCAATCTCATCCAAGGTAGTAGGACCATTTTTCGGCATCAAATACTTCATCTCCACGACTTTCCAAGTCTTGTAACTCAGAGAAATGAAATATCCTCTAATCTCAACTCTACAAAAACTATAGTCAGATCCTTCAAAGGTAGGAATAATGAATTTATGTGTCAGCAGATCTTCCTCGAGTGATTAGTCTCGCTTTTTAGGAACCAAAGTTTTGATATCAATTGTTGAATATCCTAGACAACTGAGAGGGGGTTTGAATCAGATGTCAATTAAAATCTTTTACTTATTCCATAGAAACAGATCCGGTAAACTAATTCTTCTTTACTTAGCCATAAACAAATATAAGCATGAGACAGAACACACATGAAACACTAGATTTTACATGGAAAACCATAGAGAATGCTAATTCTCATGTATAAAACACCTGTTAGGGTGACACCGATTAAGTTAACTTTTACAAAGGGTGGCTCACTTATAGAATGCTCACTATAGGTCGACTCACTACCTAGCTAAAATTGCCAGCAAGGGACTTCCCAAAAGAAGAAGAAAGAACAAGAAAGAATCCACCAGTGAAGCACAAATGCCACAACATTATAATGTCAAAATAAACCTTTGACTCACTGCCTCCGGTTCACAATAGCAATAGTACACTACCACACTTCTCAACCATAACTTCACATAGCCTCGAACAAAAATAGATCTTCTTTTTCAATCCACTTGATTCTATATCATCTTCATTACAATCATCCTTTATTTATACTAATCTCTTCAAATAAGAATCTCCCAAGTCAGCCAAAATCAATTCACCAAAACACAATTTGAAATAGGTCTACACTAAACATTGTCATGGTGGAAATAAATGAGAAGTGGACCACACCACAATGCGCTACATCGATAGAAACAATATGTTATCCATACACCACAATCACTGGAACAAAAATAGAAACATTCAAGGTCAACCAAACCCAAAATTAACATATCTACAACCATTACTACAAAGCACATCATTATGTCCCAAATCATAATAACAAAGATAAAGATATGAGCAACATAAATCCAAGATATCATCATCAAAACCAGAAATGTGGAAAAATATGGAGCACTACAAATACTATTAGCCACCATCATCACTGAGAGCACTTTTGAAGCACAACTTTTGGAGCACCCAATTGATCACTAAAAAATAGAATTAATATGTTGACATCAATGAAAATCATACTGACACACCATCAACTTCATGTTTGCCACAACAATCTCTAAGCATAATGGAGAAAAGACAATATTAGACAAGGAGGGAAATCACATCAGTTTGGAAGCACCCAAATCCTAATGAAAGAATAAATACCTAGCCATTCTAGAACTAGGAAATAGACTGACACCAAAAAGACCCAAAGGGTTTTGAAAGGAGCCCCTTAACCTTTCACTGGAAGAACACTTCAAACAAAGCAATATGGACCACCTCAATAGGTCCATTGTCTGTAGTTGATGCACTATTTGTAGCCCACCTATCTTGGAGGAATCACTCAATACCAAGGATCACCTCAAAATATTCATCTGCCATGAACCCAACCAAATGATCCACCTCAATAGGACCAGGGATAGGGGAAAGTGCATAAACCAAATTCATAGAGAGGATCACCTCAAAATATCCACCGTTTGTGCAACATTAAAAGTCATGGTAATATAGCTAGCCCCTATAGTGGTGTACAACCATTATATCACACTTAGCCATAATACCCTACTCACTCCATACAATGATGTTACAAAGAACCTAATATGGAGAGAAAAATAGGGGACAAAATTCCCCAAAATAAAACTCTTATTCTCCCCTAAAATAGGGGAGAAGGATGAGGCAAAACTAGAAATCAAGTAACCTAAATGCAAAGAGAAGGTTGCCTTAAGATGGGCACTCAACCATAGATCACTAGGAAAACCATGAAGCACATAGTAGCAACAACTATATAAGGTAAAGGGGCCTTGACCTCCCTCGTGGTGTGTCTGCACCAAACATCTTTAGTATTCCAAACCCCATAAGATGAGCAAAATAGGACTTCCATAGACAACTCCACATGCATAGAAGCAACAACCATCAACACTAGAAATAGGGGAGCAAAGAGTGGGGAGATTCACGTCGATCCCTCATGGGAAAGGATATGATCCCCACAAACAACCTACACACCAACATATGGCTTCATAAGAAACATAAGAGCATCTACAAAGAACACCCGTGTAACCACCAAAAAGGTAACACCCTAAAGGTTTTATAGATGCAAAAAATATAGCAAGAGGGTGAAAGCACAGAAACCCAAAAGGCCATTTTCTCAGATTAGATCATCCCTAGAACGAATGAAGCAACTAATACCCCATCAAAGACCCTGTGAGAAAATAGGTCCACAACTAAACTACCATCCAACTAAGAACACCCTAGAAGGCTACACTAAATTCAACCCAAGGGGAAAGTGAGAAGAAAAAGTGGACAAGAACTAATCCTTCACCATCCCCATCCTCTCCATCTTCGAATCCCTCTAAAAAAACCCTAACACCTCCCCCTTCACCTCCACTTGCACTCGCTATTCCTTCCACCTAATTATTTTGAATGTTTCATGTGGTTTTTTTTTTCTATCATCTCAAGTTAGCTTCTCACTTTGACATTATTGTTTGAATAAGAAGTGGTTTTGTCTTTAGCTTCTTAGCTTCATTTTTTTATGCTAATAAATTTAAAGAATCCATAAATTATGAAGTTTGATATTTGAAGATAGGTAAGGGGTTTGGTGTTGATTTCAACATGGATTGTTGTCGACAGAGTTCACGAGATTGAGATCAAGAATTATACTCTTACAAGGGTCAAGGGACAACTTAAAAGAGCCATATGTGTGCAAATCTCAATATGGATTGTTGTCCAATAATTCAGTGTCTATGATTCGAGAGTTCAAGGAAAGCAGAACTGAAGAACATAGCTTAGAGCTACATCTTTACTAGGGTCATGAGGTAGCTTAATGGAATTCCACTTGATTTACAATTTGGTTCTTCAAGAGAAGATCTTCTCCAAAATGTATATCCATTTAGTGTAATTAGCAATTTATTTCTGTATGTGTTAAGAGGGGTCCCTTGGCAAGGTGGGCTTTAACGTTTTGATAGTGCATTTGTAGGAACATTGTAATAAGGGGGGATGTTAGTAAATGTTAGTTCTTCCATTGTTATTACATTTGGTTATACTTAGGAATGACAATTGTGTCTTGCAACTATTTTTTTTTCCTTTTATAATCATGTACCATTCATAGTGAATTAATAAAAAATCAACTTTTTTCCATTAAAAATATAATCTTGAATAAGGCAATATCCTAACTACATGCATCGTTTTCCCTCCCACATAAGCTACTTCAACCATCTTGAAAAATTATATACTCATCCCAAAGAAACAATAAATTAGTTAAACATGTACAATAAATTTTAGGCTATGTTAGTAATAAGAAATTAAAATATAAGAATGGTGACCAATGTGTCTTGAGGGTATCAATTGCATCTAAAGGGTCACTAGCACACACTGTGGGTAACTAGTGTGTGTGGAGAATCATTATCATTTTATATATTTTTAGAAAACCCTACACACATCCAAAGTCTTTGCTAATTAACCTCCCTAACATTTTTTTGTATTTTTGAATTACAACATCAATGTATATGTTTATACTTCATTTCCTTTCTAGTTTCATTTTAATCCCAATGCTTGTGCTTTTTTAATAGCTTAGATATAAATTTATTTATATTACTTCTATTTTAAAGGAGAAAATATATTTAATAAATAGAAGAGCATACTAAAATTTTAATAATGTATATAGATGATAGAGTAGAACTTATATTTATAATATATTTTGTTGAACATAAATTTTTAGGCCACATACCCTCTAGTTGAAGTTCTTCCATGAGAATCACTATTCATTCTAGGTTTTAACAATTATAAGAAATGCAAAAAATCAAAATCATAACATATATATACTATCACTTGCACTAGAAGGGGGTGCAAGGGTTACGCCGATAGAAAACATATGTAAGTTAACATGTTAAGGAGGCATATTATTTAGTGTCTATATAATTTTGTAATAAAATCAATTCTACTATCAAAATTGGAGGGTAGGAAAAATTTCGGAGAAATGCACATTGCTTTTGTTAGGAGTGATTGATTAGAACATAATTGAGTTGATTACATTGAGTAGACTTGTTGTTGGTTGTTGAGACTTATATACGACCGATGTTATATTACATTAATATTATAGTCTTATATTTTATTTATATTATTGTTTTATAATGCTCTACATTAATATTTATTATATGCAATGTTCCCTACGCTAAAAAAAACATGCAATCTAATAATAAAGAAGATCGGCGCTAGCTTAATATTGCAAGTTGAACCTATATTTTGTTCTTTATCGCTTGGATTGTTGGTGGTTGGTTTTTAAAGGGCATTTAGGACCCCAACAAAAGGCTTTAGATATAGATTTCTCAAACTCACATTTTCTTATTGTCTACTTTCTTCTAAGTTGTCACTAGATGCTTCATTAATTCAAACATTTTAAAAGCATCCTTGAAATATCCATTTTAAGCATATCTTGCAATCAATGCATTCCATGATATGGCATCTCTTTGAGACATTCTATCAAACAATTTGCATGCCTTTTCTATGCTTCCACATTTTGCAGACATGTATTTAGCTATGGTGTGCATTTGTGCTCAAAGCTTTCTATCTTGCACTCTAAACTCCATCCAATGATTTTCAACTTACATGTCTACCCTATATGGAACCATTTACACTTTAAAATATTTAGTAAAATTTAACATTCTAAATTAATTTCCACTAATTCATATTTAGTTTCTTTCTTCTTTTTAATTCTAAAATCAATTCATTTACACTATAAATAATTACTACTATTAAACACCTTTTTTTTTGCATTGTTTTTGAACCCTGCAAAATATTATTCAAAGGATATTTTACACCCAACTTTTGGTGCAAGTGCTAGTTAGATATATAGGTATTACTTATGTAATTATATTATTTATAACATTTATGTTTATATTATTTTATTCATATAATATGGATTTTAAGTTGATATGTTTTCTTATGAGAGTTAATGATTGATCTATTACATCACATCACTAGAGGATTTGAATTTTAGAATTTTATATATATGAAGAGAAAGAGGGGAGGGGGGTTATAACAATCTTAGATTATTCTTGTAAATTGTTGATATTGAAGCATGAGCCTAAGCTACACAAATAATTTATTTTTCATCTTAGAATCAAAGATTAAAGGGTAACCACTCTATCAAATTTGTTATACATAATCTTGATTTCATCTTTTATTTATTGTATCTCTAAGAAAATTGAACTTTAATGAATGACAATAAAAAAAGCATAACATCATTCTCACTAATTAAACTATAACCCTTGAATATATATTAAAACTTATATTTAAAAACCATTCAAATTTTAATATTCAAATCTGAATCAAACATTATATATGAATCAATAATAAAATGTGTTAAAAAAATGAAATGGATTAAACTGAACTCTTTCTAAGAGTAAGATCCCCAACCATTATGCTTTGATGGATATCCACAGCTTGTCCAAAAAAATCCCAGTTGAGCGCAAGCAGGAAGGATGCTGGCAATGGATGTGGCAAACGATGTGGAATTTGGTTACACCTTCCAATTGCATTTGCTTGAAAGTGTCTAAAGCCTTTTCAACAAATCCAATTTGTGCATATCCTGCAATCATTGCACTCTATGAAACCACATTCGTTTGAGGCATTTTGCCAAACAAATCAAATGGCTTGTCTATGCTTCCACATTTTGCATGCATGTCTCCCGCAATTTCGTTAAACTTTATGCTTTGATGGATGTCCATGTTGTGTTTCTAAGCTCCCATGTTGGCACAGGCATGGAGGATGTTTGGAAAGTTTGTGGAATTCAGCTTTACACCAACCAATTACATTTTCTTGAAAGTTTCTAAAGCCATTTCAACAAATCCATATTGTACATATCCTAGAATCATGGCATTCCATAAGACCACATTTTCTTGAAAGTTTCTAAAGCCATTTCAACAAATCCATATTGTACATATCCTAGAATCATGGCATTCCATAAGACCATACTTCTTTGAGGCATTTTCTCAAACAGGTCGTGTACTTTCTCTATGCTTCCACATTTTGCGTACATGTCAACAAGAGTTGTGGCAACTACAAATCTGAAAAAAATCGTCTATCCTTTTTGCTTCGATGGATGGTAGAAAAGGTTGTAGAATTTGGCTTTACACCTTCCAATTGCATTTGCTTGAAATGTTGTAATGCTTTTTCAACAAATCTAGTTTAAGCACATCCTGCAATCATGGCATTCCATGAAAATCACACTTCTTTGAGGTATTCTGTCAAACACTTCACATGCTGTCTATTCTTCCACATTTTGCATAAACGTCTACCATGGCAGTTGTATCTACAACATCTCACAATATCTCTCTATCCTTTATGCTTTGGTGGATGTCCATACCCTGCTCCAAAGCTCCCATTTAAGCACAGGCAGGAAGGATGCTGGCAAAGGTTGTAGAATTTGACTTCACAGCTGCCAATTGCATTTGCTTGAAAGTTTCTAAAGCCTTTTCAAGATATCCATTCTGTGTCTATTCTGCTCTCGTGGCATTCCATGGGACCACATTTCTTTGAAACAGTTCACTTGCCTTGTCATTGCTTGCACATTTTGCATACATGTCTACCAGGGAGACACGTTCTAAGAGTAAGAGTTCATACCCTGTTCCAAAGCTCCCATTTAAGCACAGGCAGGAAGGATGCTGGCAAAGGTTGTAGAATTTGACTTCACAGCTGGCAATTGCATTTGCTTGAAAGTTTCTAAAGCCTTTTCAAGATATCCATTCTGTGTCTATTATGCTCTCGTGGCATTCCATGGGACCACATTTCTTTGAGGCATTCATCAATCTGCATTCGAAATATATTAATCCTTTTTCTCTTGGTAAAACTCATCTTTTATTCTTTAACATGATAATTTGGAATTTCATATATGAAAATAGCCATAGATAACACCATGCCATCTATTTAACAGATAACAGTAGAATTGTTTTGAGATGAAATAAAACACAACGGAAATAATCATGCTGCCAACAGATTCCCCAAAAAATTCACAAAAAACGAACCCTAAAGATGCAAAAACTTTACAAATATAAGATGAACCAAATGATCCAGCTGCGCAGTCACTCCAAAAAAAAATCACTGAAACCAAGTCACTTACATATGATTTTAAAGAAACTGTGTTATGCTGTCAATGACACCGTTGAGGAAAAATTAGCAGAGTTTGCAGAAAAAATTAAGAAAGCAGCTGCTAATTTAATCTATTTACAATTGAACACAGTTTGCTTTGCCTATTAACAACTAAACCGGGTATTTTCACCGGACTGTGCAAATAAGTTTCACCTCCCCAGCAATTTTTTAAATAAAATTTATTTTTAAATTATACCAAAAAAATACAGGTTTTTAATTTATGCCATGGCTATAAGGATTGTCGAATTTTGATACAGATAAGGCATATAAGATTGCATCCATAAGATGTGTCTCCCCCAAGAATCGCACATTGGTCAACAATAAGGCAAGAATTTTTGAGGTATATTTCAACCTCTTTATATTTAAGAGTTGAGAAAGACATTGCTTCAACCACATAACCTTAGCTCCACGACCATTTCTCAGTTGATGACAATATATTTCAACCTCTTTATATTTAAGACTTGAGAAAGACATTGCTTCAACCACATAACCTTAGCTCCACAACCATTTCTCAGTTGGTGACAATTTTTCATAAGATCCATATTAAATTTATCGTTAGTGTGTATAGTTTCCTCCATCACAACAATGACTCTCAAATGTTAACACATATTTTCTATTTGCAAAACACTTAAATTGCATTTATTGTAAATATGGAATATTTCAAAATTTTCACCTCTAGAGTTACACATTTGAAAATAACCAAACAAGAATTGCATGTCTTTCAACACTAATGCCAACATTATTTCAGAAGTACATTTCATCTTATTTTTGTATTTAAGCATTGAAATAAACATTACTTGCACTTATTCACCTTGGCCCCAATGCCAATTACAAGACCTTTATAAAAACCAATACAAAAGTCAACCATTAATCATCCCAATATGAGCCAAAAGACTCCAAGTATTGATAGTAAGTAGAACAGTCTGAAATATATAGTGATAAATCAGAACATGAATATCTTTCTTATTATTGACTAAAAAGAGCCTCTTAAAAACCATGGATCTTGATTTTATCCTTCTTCACCAAACCAGCCTACAAAACTGTTTAGAGAATAACAATCAGTGAAAAGTCAATAAAACACAACAAAAACTTTAATTTTTATTGCGATTATAAAAACAATAACCAGAAACACAAAAAAATCCAAAACTTACATTGATAAGGAAGTGAGATGCATTCATCCTCTGATAACCTTGAAGCTGGATAACCTACAAAATAGATGTTTCCTAATGAGGAACGCAGTGGACAAAGATTTCAGAGTGCCAGTCTATGACAGAGAAAGCACTGTGTCATACCTACCCCAGCTCTGGATCCTGTACTACAGTACTCTTTCTTGAAATCTTTGAGAATTTTGTTGTAATTGTATTCCTTTCGAAGTCCTTGAATGGTAGTCAAGCTCTTTCTACCGTTTCGCTTCTCTATGCGAACATGTACATAATCCTTTGTACCCGATCCAACATCGTCTGTTTCTGACTCCTTGAATGGGTTTATAACATGTGAAAACTAATTCCTTGTACATAATTCTTAGCTTGTGCAGATAGTATTCCTCAACATGTGAATGCAGGTTGCATATCAAGGGTGAATCTGATTGTATCAGGTGAATGTCTTGGGGTGAATTCCACTGTATCCTCAACAGAAGGGGCCAGGTGGATTCGAATGAAGCCTCAATGATTGAGATTCTGCGCAAGTAGATGAATTGGACTAGACCTCAATGCATGAGGGCAGGTGAATAGATGATAAATTTAATTCCACATTCAACAAAAGGGTCTCACTGCAGGTATTGGGTGTGACCTCAATGGATTAGAATTGGTGTAAATCTTATAAGAGCATTTACACCATAAATTTGACATGAAATATCCTAGACCATAACATCTACTCACACGGGGATGACCCCCCTCAACCAGGTGGTTTACAAGTGCCATCAATACATGGGTGACAGATCCTGGGATGAATTCCATTGTGCGTCCAAGAGATGAGGCCAGAAAAATTTGACCACAGCCTCAATCGATATGACCAGGGGAGGCTCTCAGGTTGAGTATCATAAAATAAATATCCTAGGTCATGTATCCAACTCAACATAGATCGTATCATAAGGTCATATAGAATCATATTTGTCTACACTCTTACTGGATGAGGCCAACTGGATTTAAAAAAAACCCTTAACAGATGAGATCAACTGGATTTGAAAGCATCCTAAACAAAAGAGGGCAACTGTATTTGAGAGCAGCCCGACTGCGCCCTGAATAGGTTAGGCGCCATGGATTTGACCACATCCTCAAAGATAAGGTCAGGAGGACTTGATCGTGAAAGTTACAGAATAAATATCTTATGTCAAAGAATACAATCCCATGGGGATCAACCAGTATAATTTGACCAAACCCTCAATGAATGGGAGCCGATAGATTTGAGTGGATTTGGCTATACCCTAAATAGACGATGCCAAATGGAAGTCATGGGTAAAATTGACAGAAAATTCAACATAATAAATATCAAAATCACAAATCTTTAAGTAAGCTGTTTTGATAAGGGGCTAATTCGACATTATCGATATTATCAGAGTTGGGTTTGAGGTATGGTTGCTCTAAAGATTTGAAGGTCTGACCACAGAGTGGTAATGGTTCGCTAACACTAAAATCAGGGTAATTCATTTAAATAAAGCTATTAGATTTCTGTTTATCTATAACTATCTCTTTATTGCTCACAAATGATTTTCCACTCCATTCGACAATGAAAGAAATAGATTGTTTCGTTGGCTGAATCCTCGCCTTCTCCCTGCACAACAACCATGTTTGATCTAAACCAGAATCAAATAGAATGAATAATAAATCTTTAATAAAAGATTGTACAGAGTAAAATTCCCCACAGATCTGTATATAAAAGTTCCTAAGAAGATCTTCACCCGCCCGCGGTTCCACTCTTCGATGAAATCAAGACCACAACGTGGAAGCCAGAAAATTTAACAACACCACCATCAAAATTTCCCGACAATAATTATAACGAAAAAATCAAAACTTCCAAAAACCGACCGGCGTGAGACAACATTCCGATGGCGGGGTGCCCCCACAGTAGATAGCCTATCGGCTAATTATTGTGAGAAATTTTGTCATGGAGAATATGTAGTGCAAAATATGGATGGAGGTATAGATTGCTGGCTCATAGTGTTCTGTAATTATTAAAATGTACATATTGATGACCCCTCTATTATAAGTTTGAAAATAAACGCTACTATCAATTATTGGTCCATATTAAATATGCAACATTATTGTGTAAAATTCAATGGTTATTAAATTTTATGTTTTTAATATTTTTTTTAAAACAAAATCATTATTGAGTTATTTTTTATGTGTGTAAAGTGATAAAAGAATAAAAAATTTAGTAATTTTTAGGGTAAATATCCAAAATCTTCTCACTTTCAGATTTAAACTATCTAAACATATTGTGTATCACTAGATTCTATATTTAAGTTAACAACCAACACAAATATTACCTAACTTACATGCACTTGAACATATTTTTGGTAGGACATGCATTATTGCTCAATTGATTCCATAGTTCATAGCCTATGCAAAAATATGCATTAATTATATTAGTGGAATGAGTGAAAAGTACATGCGTAGAAACTAAATATGAATTTTAGACAATGTAATTGTCTCCTTATAATACCAAATTATTACTACTATAAAATTATCAACCTCGCTAATCTAATTATTTAATACTTAATTAATGCTAATCATTGAAGTACTAAACTTACATTGTCATAGGTTGAACTAGGATTTTCAAAATATAGTTTCTTGTATCTTTGGTGGAAATAGTGAATCCATCTCTCTCTCTATAAAAGAAATGATAGCCTTGTGATAAAGATATTGCATGATCTTTACTGCACATTGGTACACTATCTAGTTTTAAATATTCGAAACTTAATTCTTTGAATAATTTTTCATTCAAAGACTTAAGATGATCCAAAGCTTCTTCTTCTTCAGTTGATCTATCTCTCATATAACATGCTACACAAGATGCTTTTTCACCCCTAGCAACTTCAGCCTGCATGTCATCACACATAACAATTTTAACTTAGTTATCTCTACTATAAAATGGATAAGATATTCAAAAAAATAAATTTGTTACACATTTTCTTAACATACCTTGAAACTATTGATATCATTGCTTAATCGAAAGGTCAATGCTAAAAGCTCATTGAACCTTGAAGGAAAATCAATTTTCGGAAGAAGGGTGTCAGGAAGAACTGCATCTAATGTTAAGAGAGGTTGCAGAATAACTATTCGAGCACCACCACTAATTTTTGCATTCTCTAAATACTCCTCAAAGGTTGGTATATAACTAGTAGCAAGCCACTCTGCTTCTTGCATATAAGAATCCAAGAAAGCCTCCCACTACAAATTACATATTCAAAATTGATGAAATATTAGTTTTTCCTCATAAATGGTTATTTTCTAAAATTTAATAAGAATAATATAATATTTAAATATACTTACAACTTTTCTAGCATAGTCAAGTGTGTCTCGGCCTTGGGTTTTGGTTGCCTCTTCTACCATTTCATTTACAATTTCATAAAATGCCATGAACACAACTTTCATATATTCAGGAAGATAGTCGATAGAAGAGGGATCCCATCTGGCCAAAAAATACTTAATAAAATTATCAAAAAATATTATTCCTAAAATATTTTTATTTGAATAGCTTTTTGAATCAATATTATAGGGGTAGTTTAGATTTATTTCACCTTTTAACTGCATTTGTGAAGAGTTTTAGCTCATCGAGTGTCCCATAAGTATCATATATATCATCTAGAACTGTTGCAATAGAAGCAATTTTTGCACAACCAATTCTATAAGCATAATACTTTGGCTCTACACACCCTCCTGCGGCCCAAAAATAATATTCCACATAACGATTGCGAGCAAAATCTAGTTGAGGCACACCTGACTCCGTCCACCACCTGAACAAACAAGAATTTTGTCAAAAAATTACTTTTTATAGACGACAAATTCTATCTCTCTTGAATTGTTTTTTAGTTTTGCTCTACTTTTCTTTTATATTCCCACACAGTGATACATGTAGCTCTAATTTATTCACTGATACCATGTTATTTTCTATGAACTAGTTAGGAAGGGAGCGTATAACCTCCCATGTGCATGGTAGAGTTCTATATCACTAAACTACAAACCTTCTTTATATTTGAGAATTTTGTTAGACTTCATTCAAGTATTACATATTTCTCTAATAGTTTTGTGAATAAAAATTTATAGTAATTTCAATTTTAATTTCTCTTTTGAAGCCCAAAGAAAAATATAAATATTATGTTGCTACATATTAAAATAACCTTGAGAGTAATTGAAGTTCTTGTTGTTGCAGAGATTGCACCATATTGAAGTCTAGCTTTGCCAAATATAAAATCTTCTTGTTACTCTTACATGCCATCCTGTATATGAAGACATTATGTTGTTATACTTGGAAAATCACACCCATGAAATAACACTTAGAAATATTAAAATACAATATTGATGGGATTTTACTTGGATGTCATCTTATTATACCATGAAGTGTTTCCTCCATATATATCAATATAATTCCTTGTTTCAAATCTAGGCATATTGGTGTGCCAGCCATATTCCAAATTGAATTGTATCTGTTGCACCACATAAATTTGAAACAAAATTAAGAAAGAAGGATTCACATACTTTAATATGCAAAAATATTAATATGTATACAACAAATACCTCTTTTGAAATATTGGAATCCTTAGTTTGTGACATAACTTCTTTTAAATATTTGGTTGCAAACACTTTAGCCTCCTCCATGATTTTCTCCTCAGGAAATGCAATGAGTGAAACCCGATATAAATTTAGTATCGTGTTTATCTCCTCATTTGATTGACTATATGAGTTCAAGAAGTTCCCATCTTTTTCTTTGAAATTTTCCAACACACCTTCAATTATTGAAAAAAAGTATTAGTATAATAAACATTAATGTTAACAACCCAACAAAACTATGAAAGTATAGCGATTTAAAATAACAAAGTGATAATGATCATCATAAAAAGCTTTTTTAATATGTGAGTGAGTGTGATGTAACCCTAATCACTTTGGTAATAACTTTAATTAATATTTTAATAAACATAATTCATTAACAAAAGAAAATAGGACATAAAAATACAACTAATTAAATGGATAAACCAATGTTAAATGGATTAATAAGGCAACATTAAGGATTATAGGTGGAATGTACCTGAAGAGACGTCGTATCTGTGTAGGCGAAGAATTCGAAGTGCCAAGACTGTTGTGTTCAGATCTGCGCAACTACCGCTTTCACCATTTCCAATTCCTTTGTCGTTCCAATACCTGCTACCCATTAATATACGTTATATGAATTGCTTTAAGATTCATTCACCTGCCAGAAGTTTATTATAAGAAACAAACCTGTAAACACAATCAAGAGCCTCCTTTATTTCCTTTTGGAAATGCCGATCGATTCCAAGGCGTTCAACTTTGTCCACCATTGAAAGACGTTCGTGGACAGAAGAGTTTTGTGTTGGCATTCCATTGAACATCTCCTTCACTTCTCTGATAAATGTCTCTGCTTCTTCTGCATAACAAGGAGCCTGTAGCCAAACAGAATCAACCTCAACCGGGGCAAAATTATAAAAAGACACAAACAAGAGAACTAAACATTTAAGCTGTAAAAATTGAAAGCAGAAGAGTGTGAAAATAGAAAATAGGTTACCTCGTAAGCCTTTGGAAGGGATTGTATGAAATTATCATCCCACAAGTTGGGGTGATGATTAGCTGTGCGTCGAGCAGTCGTTTGAGGAGTGGATGAAGCTTTGCAAGGAAGTAAATCCAACCTTCTTCTGCTTGGCTTAGCAAAAAGCTTAAGCTGATTGCTTGCCTTGTTGAGGCCTGAAAAGCCCAGAGCGGAAGGAGAAAGAGAGATGGATGCCATTCTCAGAATGATTTCAGAGCTGCGAAACCTGGGTATTTAATGCCTCCAATCCACGCATTTTCCATGCTTGTTTTGCGTTTAATGGATTGATTATCTTGCGTTTAATGGATTGATTTTCCATGACTTCATGACTGCCCTGAGTGCGGTGCCCTGTCAAATCACGACTTCTTAGTATTTTGTTTTGTTTTGAAGTACTGATGGAGATGGAAACATATCTTTTTGTAACACATCCAAGTGGAAATGGGATCTTTATAGTGTCAGATAGTTATTGTAATATGGGATTAGGTGAAAGGATCGAGTAATTGTCGATCATGTTCTAATGATCGTTCATTTCTTATCTAATTTTTTAATTACTAAGTTTAAAGAAATAAAAAGAAAATAGCTAGATAACTAAAAATCTTTTAATAAATTTCATATGTATCAATAGTCACCTATTTGTACCCCAACATTAAAATTGGTAGACTTTAATTGGAGAAGTTGTGCAACTTTATTGGTGTCCATAGCACACAACTACTCAAACATTTGTGCAAAGTATTGACAATTTTTGAGGTGGTTGTAGTGCACGGTTATGGTGGCATCTTTGAGTAGGTATCAGGTGACACTTTTAGATGACCTTTTTTTGACCCTTCTATACATAACACATCCCACAATGCTCATCTTTACTATCTAGGAGTCAGAGCAATAGCTTTAAGTAGTTAAGTTGCATACAAAAACGACAACAACAAAATTGTCGAAATCTGATGTACCATTTAAGATCTTTGGATGCACAAAAGTTAGCTATAACAGCTACTAGTGCTCTTCCTCTATCTCTATTACATACAAAAACATATTTAGGATCTTTGGATGTGCAAAAGTTAACTATAACAGCTACTAGTGCTCTTCCCCTATCCCTAACTCCTTTCTAAAGGCATCTAAGTGTGCTACGAATGAGACGTACATACCTTACCCTCATGATTTAAACTTATGACCTTGTTTTCACAACTACAAATTCTCCATCACTAGACTAACTCCAATATTATACAAGTAATTATTTAATAACATTATATTATATTTATATATATTAATAATAGTGATCATTAATGTCTTTATAATTTTATATATTTATATTAATTCTCTATAAATATTAATTTTAAATGGTGTAATAATCATGGGTTGTTCCTCTTTGCATATGAAAAAAGATAAGGTACCAGTCAATGAGTGGTCAGAAATTGTTTAATGAACTGATGCGTCAATGGTCCCTCCCTCCTGCTCAGATGGTTGGCCTTTTCGATGGTTAGCGAATCCTTTAAATTGCCCATCAGACAAGAACGATAAAGTATCGAGTCTTTCGAGAATTTATGCATATGTTTCACAATGCCGGGAAGTTTCAAAGTTCTTTTAATCTGTCAACAGGTCTTAGATCACTTATAAATAAATGAATTATTGCGAAAGTTTCGTAAGAATAGCGATATTTTTGGAAGATGTGATTATATCTATAGCATTTTACAATGCACGTCGTTGGAATCAAGTCAGATGGAACTTAAGCTTCTTGTTTGTACTTAACTAGTTCGAGAATCACTTTAGAGGTCGAAGGTGGTTTTAAGACTTAAGTTAGATGGTACCTAAGCTTCTTGTTTGGACTTAACTAGTTCTAGAATCACTTAAAAGTTGAAGGTGGTTTTAAATTAGCAATTGCATTTTGGTATGTAATGGGTATGTCGAAAAAGTTCAATTAGAATTTTACTATTTCTTGCATACATTGTGCAATACATGAAGTAAATTGTTTGATTGAATACAAACAAACAAAAAAATACAAGGTCAACTGGTAGGTCATATAGAAAATGATGTTGTTTGTACAACAAAGGTCTTAGTGGAAAGTGATAGCTTTAAATCCTATGAAGAGAGGAAGATAAAGGTAGCGATGAAGATGGAGTAAGAGAAGAAGAGGGAAACACATAGATATCTAGAGATAGAAAGAGGTAGAGGGGGTGATAAAGATAGAAACAGATAGAGAGATAGAGAGATGTAGAGGAAGACATAGATATAGAGAGAAATATAGATGGCGAGATAGAGTGAAAGAGAAATAGATATAAGAAGACATAGCAAGGGGAAGAGAGACAAAGAGAAAGAGATAGACAAATAGAGATGGAAAGAGGGAGAGATATAAGGGGAGATAGAGAGGGAGAGAGAAAAAGAGAGAGGGGGGAGAAAGTGGAAGAGATGGATATATATGGAAAAAATAATAGATAAATATAGCTATATGGGAAGAAAAAAGGGTGAGAGAGGTAGAGATAGAAATATCAGTAGGGCGATAAGAAGGGAGGGAGGGATGGGATGGGAAAAGATAGAGAGAAGGGAGAGAAAGGGAGAGAGACAAGTATAGGAGGCAGAAAGAGAAGAGGGGGGAGAGAGGAAGAGAGATAAGAAAAGGGGGAGAGGGAGAGAGAAAGAGGGAGATAGATAGATAGAGGGATAGGGAAAGAGATAGGGGGAGAGATAGAGAAATAGATGTACAAAAAGATATGAAGAGGACAAAGAGAGATAATGAGGGAAGGAGAAAGAGGGAGTTAGAGGGGAGAGAGAAGTAGAGAGATAGAGAAAAAGAGTGGGAGAGATGAGTGAATAAGATAGAATTAGAGATAATGAGACAAACTGTTGTAAATGAAATAAATCCTAATCACTTTTAACTATTATTTGTAATTTCATAAAAAGATATAAATAATTAAAATGAGTTTCAAACTTAAATATATATTAAAGTCAAAACCTACTAAAAAGATAAAAAAATTAATTCCTAGTTTTATGATTTATTTAATTCAACTTATATATTTCTTATTATTTTAATTATTATTGGTAATTTCATAAAAAAGACAAATAATTTAAAAAAATAAACTTAAATCTAAATTAAAATGAAACATATTAAAAAGATGAAAAAAAATTCATAATTTTATGATTGCTTTAATTTAACTTAAATATAATAATAATTATTAAAATAAATGATTGAAAAATAATAAATATTATAAAAGCAACTTGGAATATTATCAATGGGTTTCCTTACATACTTCATTTACTTAATCATGGATAGTGTCTCATTTGTAGTTGTCGAATTATAACTAAGAGTGAGATTTTTTTCATTGGATGGAGACACAAGGGCCTCTATGATGAGGTCCATTCATTGGTTTATGTTGTACACCATTCAAAAAAATTGTACGTTGTATTCTACACATATTATGGCACGATGTCAATGATGTTGATGAGGAAAAAAATGAACAGAGATTGATAGAAAGATATTACGCAACTTAACCAAAGCATAATAAAAATAATCTCCTATAAAGAAAAAAAGAGAAAAATGAGAAAATAAATGACCACGATGAAAAAAAAAGAAAAAGAAATAGCTAAAACACTAAACCGAAAAAAAAATAAAATAACAAAATCTCATAATTCTATTAAATGACTCACTTCTAACCATATTAAATAATAAATATAAATAAATACTTAAAATATATTTCAATAAATATTAAATCTATTATAATATGTTTTTATTTAAAAATTAAGTTTAGATAAAACATAATATATAATAATAATAAATATATTATATATTAAAAATATAACTAAATTTCAAACATATAATTTATCTAACATTAAAAAAAATATGGGTAAAAGCACAATGTTGTGTCACACTTTTATAAAGGAACCGACCAACGCAACTAAAACTGTTTAACTTCGACCGCATAAAAGTGACATTTCTAAATTGAATATTGAAATGATGCAATATGATCAAATGTAGTAATATGAATGGAATTTATGTTTGTTATTTTTAAAAAAAAATTGGAGAAAAATTGATATTATTCAAAGAAAGATTTTTCATTGCTGAAAAATGCTGAAAATCAGGGGTTCTCTTCGGTGCCACCAAAAAAAACAAAAACGGACTTATTCAATTTTTTAATTTTTTTTTCCAAATAGAGAACATATATATGCAATGTTAAAAATAAATAAAAATTTGATGTATATTTTTCTCATTATAATATTTTGAAGTCCAACATAGCTAAATTTGATAGTTTTCGTTCAACGTCACCTTTTGACTACTAAATTTATCATTAACCAAAAAAAAATACCCGTTTCGAGAAGATTCTCTCACCTAATGAAAATACTTTTTAATTTTTTTTTTTATATCTAATAATATTTTTTAATTTCTAATCAGCCTCTTTTTGAACTTTAAAACGCTACTCACAATGTTTAATTAATAAAAAATATTAAAATTAATCAAAATACTAAAAAATTATATCTCTGTATTTGTGACTTTGAGCTCTACAAAAAGGTATTTTTCAATTTTTGTAAAAAAATACTCTTCATGAAAAAATTGGGTAGAAGTGACAAGTTTCAAAAATATAAAGTTTTTCACCTTTGTTGTGCCACATCACATGACAAAAAGGATAGTTTGGCCGGACTACACTTATTTCTAACATTAAAAAAAATGAATTCTTTTTGGATGGTGCCATTTGAAGTAAGGGAATCCGGCCGAATTGAGTCCGAACGGAATCCCAACGCCATTTCGGCGCTATGTAGGAGCCATTTGGCACCACGTGGCCTGAGGGTAGTTTGGTCGGACTCAATTCTGTTGGACTATCCTCCATTGGCCCAAAGTGTGACACACCTCCATGCTTTGGCCCATATAATTTCATAAAAAAATTAATAATTATATTACACAAATCATAAAATATAGTTACAAAAATTCAGCTCCCACTAAAGCCATGAAAATAACTAAAATTAAAATATCAAAAAGTTGTTCTTACATGAGATTGTGTAAAAATATTCCCATATCAAAAAAAAAAACTCATCACACTTTGAAAGATTGTATAGTACTTAGGTGAACGAACATCACTCATTGTCATGAAAAGTAATAGTTTAATGAGAGCGAGGAAAGGAAATTCACGATGTCTCCATAAAAAAAGTTATCCTTTCACATCACTATCTCCTTTAAAAAGACAAAAGCTTAGTTTCTTTTGCAAATGTGTCAACACGGATACATTATTGTGTGAGCAATTAAAAAATATATGGAAAAATCGATGACACAAGCAAGGAATGTACCATTTATTGTGTCGTGGTACACTCTTGAGATGCATTTAGAGTTATGGCATGATATGGAGGTGCTCATATGGAGCATGTTATCTCTTTGGATGAGATGTTTTAGATCATGGTTGTCATGTTTAAGTTCTTGATTCTGTAGTTGGAATTTTGACATTGATCTTGGTTATTTTTGTGTTTTGAGGACACTGATCATTTGCTTGATACTTCATGATATTGTGGTTTTTCATTTGGAGTTTTGGCATAGGTTGATCAGTTAAAGGTACTCATGGATACATGGAAATATAGGATACCTTAGAGGTATGTATAGTTGGATGTGCTAGCACTTGCTGTAGGTTCTTTTCCAGCTATGTTTGTGACAAATGTTGGTACATTTGGTTAACCTTTTTGGATCGAGAGTTTTGTATTCGTGGGAGACAAATTTATGTTTTTCTGTGAGACAGATTATATGGTTTTCTCAGTGGATAGCTTCTATGTGTATCCAGTGGCAATGGCATGGTAGAAGGTAGGTATGTATATGAATGAGATGTGACTACTCTGCAGGTATCTCAATGATGCACACACTAAATTTTATTTCCTAATGATTTATGATTGAGTGGTATATCAACATTGATGGGCTTTAGAGTCCATGTTTCTCAGTTATGTCTGTAAGTGTTTGGCAGTCCAGCGAATTCCTCGTCAAGTGGGAGATTGTTGGAAATGTGCCTCGAATTAACTTGATTTGTGTTCAGGCTAATCAGAATAACCTACCCTGATGGAACAATTGGAGAACATGATGTATCCTTTTTCATCGGGTTTCGGAGTAGCAATGTTCATGTTAAGCCGATGGGCCAATGGAACCTCCTTCTTGTTGATCGGCTATCGGGTGAGCTTGGTTAGCATTACACCAATGACTTGATGAAGTCACCTTCGGCAATCAAGATGTCATCAGCTATCGGAGGAGTTTGTTGAATGCTATACCAATTACTCAATGGATCCACTTTGGTCAACTTCGGTGTTATCAGGGTAGCCAGTTCGGGTGTGTTTTCGATGACCCGATGAAATCGACTAAGTGCTATCAGTGATCGGGATGACATGGTTGGTTGCTACACTGATACCCGATGAGTCTGCCTTTGTTGGTATCGGGGATCGGGGTAACCAATTTGGTTGTCTTGCTGATGACTTCATGGAGTCACCTTCGACGATCGGGGTATCATCAGAGATCGGGAGAACCTGTTGGGTGCTACGGCGATGGACCAATGCTCTCTTCTTCTTGGTCATTGGAGATCGAGGTAACTTGGAAGCAGTCTCACTAATGATCTGATGCTATACCGATGAGTTGGGTGGGCCATGGGCTCAAACCGGTTAGAGGTAAAAGAGTAACCACATGGACACTTGAAGATTGTGTGCTCATGTATTTGAAGGCCAATTGATTTCTGTGTTAGACGAATGTGGGATAATGGACGAGTTGTGAATATAGGATGGTCGACGGTTAGAATTCCAGGCGGTTGGAGCGACTAACTATTGTGTGAACTACATTTGCCAGATGTAATCAGAATAGCCAGAGGAAACCAAAATGCAATGTTGGTTAGGTGGATGGATGTTACTGAATGACAGACAATTGGACTCCATAAGGGTTATGCTTAACCAATACATTGTAATCGATGGCCGATATATATGTTGCTAGAGATGTAACCGAGGGGAGTGAGTCAGGGTACTGTGTGATCTATGGTGTGGAGTCCTGTTGGAAGCCTAAGTGTTCTACATAGGTGATGATTGTGATCCGAACATAGATTTTGAGAGAAAATTCCTGTGAAGAGGATCTGTACCTTTATTGTAACCTTCTGTTTACTATGAATAAAGTGATCTCTCTTTGGTGGTGGGTTTTTTACTTGTAAGGGTTTTCCCACGTAAATCTGGTGTTCAAAAACTAGAAGAAAATATGTGCCACGTAATTTTCTGTGTGATTAGTTTTTCATTAGTCTGTGTATATCTTAATGTTCTGCAAAATAATTTAAAGACATACTTTCTTGATTCCCCTTAGAATTGGTGTTAGGAGAGCGTTTTTGGCACTATGCTTTCCTTACAAGTGGTATTAGAGCTTGGCCTGTTGTGTTATCCTTGTTGGGTAGGGTTGGTTCTTTGTGCCAATTCTGGTTTTCAGTGGGAGTCTAGCAGAGTGTTTATTTGTCTTGTTTGCAATTTAAGATGGCGAACACCTCTGGGTGAATGGACATTCAGAAGTTCAATGGCTCCAACTTTGAGTTGTGGAAACTTAAAGTTAAAGATTTGCTAGCTGATAGAGATCTCAGGATTGCAGTGGATGGAGCTAAACCTTCAGGCATGAAACAAGAGGACTGGGACCTTGTAGATAGAAAAGCCAAAGGGTTGATTAGACTTTGTTTGGAAGACTCTGTTATGTTAAATGTTCATGAGGAGAAGACTGCTAATCTTGTGTGGAAGAAACTTGGTGATATTTATTAGGGAAAGTATCTAGTAAATAAGTTGTTCTTGAGGAAGAAGTTGCATTCCTTGAAGATGGACGAGGGTACATCTTTAGCAGATCATCTGAATGTTTTCAACATGATTGTTGCACAGTTAACCTCCGTAGGAGTCAAGATTGATGACGAGGATCAATGTATGCTTTTTCTTTTATGTTCTCTGCCTGACACATGGGATTATCTGGTAATGGCCATTGGGAGTAAAACAACCATGCTCACAATAGAAGGTGTGGTTTCTTCGTTATTGTTATAAGAAACACGAAGAAAATCTTCTAAGATAGTCAAGAAGGCTCTCACTGTTAGAGGCAATCAAGAGGACAAGAAGTCTAAATCCAAGTTAGAGGAAAGTTCTAAGTCTCCTAGAAAGAAGTCCAAAGTGAAGTGCTGGAATTGTAGGCAGATTGGTCATATCTGAAAGGATTGCAAAGAGAAGAAGAAAAATAAGAGTTCTTCAGATTCTGGGTCCTCTCAGAATGATGATGGAGATGTCTTCTGAGCTGCTTTGGCAAGTCATACATCTATTGATGTCTAGTTCAATCTTCATGAAGAAGATGTTTATCACAATGCCATGTAAGACTTGGTACCATGTTTGGTAGTGATGTATATTCATCACTTGATGGTGGATGATCTTCATGTGACTGAAGATGTTGACATCTTGAGGATTCATAACTCCTTGGTAGAGATGTTGTTTATGTTTTAACATGTTATTCTTGTTAGGCTATTTTTTATTGTGTCGTGGTACACTCTTGAGATGCATTTAGAGTTATGGCATGATATGGAGGTGCTCATATGGAGCATGTTATCTCTTTGGATGAGATTTTTTAGATCAAGGTTGTCATGTTTAAGTTCCCAATTTTGCAGTTGAAATTTTGACATTGGTATTGGTTTTTTTTGTGTTTTGAGGACACTGATCATTTGCTTGATACTTCATGATATTGTGGTTTTTCATTTGGAGTTTTGGCATGGGTTGATCAGTTAAAGGTACTCATGGATACATGGAAATATAGTATACCTTAGAGGTATGTATAGTTGGATGTGCTAGCACTTGTTGTAGGTGCTTTTCTAGCTATGTTTGTGACAGATGTTGGTACATTTCGTTAACCTTTTTGGATTGAGAGTTTTGTATTCTTGGCAGATAGAGTTATGTTTTTTCTATGAGATAGATTATATGGTTTTCTTAGTGGATAGATTCTATGTGTTTCCAGTGGCAGTGGCATGGTAGAAGGTAGGTATGTCCATGAATGAGATGTGACTACTTTGCAGGTATCTTAATGATGCACACACTAAATTCTATTTCCTGATGATTTATGATCTAGTGGTATATCAACATTGATGGGCTTTAGATTCCATGTTTCTCAATTATGTGTGTAAGTGTTTAGCAGTTGAGCGAATTCCTCATCAAGTGAAGAGATTGTTGGAAATGTGCCTCGAATTTACTTGATTTGTGTTCAAGCTGATCAGAATAACCTAGCCTGATGGAATAGCTAGAGAACATGATGTATCCTTCTTCATCGGGTTTCAGAGTAGCAATGTTCATGTTAAGCCGATGTGCCAATGGAACCTCCTTCTTTTTTATCGACTATTGGGTGAGCTTAGTTAGCATTACAGCAATGACCTGATGAAGTCGCCTTCGGCAATCGAGATGTCATCGACTATCAGAGGAGTTTGCTGAATGCTATGCTGATTACCCAATGGATCCACTTTGGTCGACTTCGGTGTTATTGGGGTAGCCAGTTCGGGTGTGTTTTCGATGACCCAATGAAACTGACTAAGTGCTATTGGTGATCAAGATGACATGGTTGGTTGCTACACTGATACCTGATGAGTCCGCCTTTGTTGGTATCAGAGATCGAGGTAGCCAGTTTGGTTGTCTTGTCGATGACCCGATGGAGTCACCTTCGATGATCGGGGTATCATCGGAGATCGGGAGAACCTGTTAGGTGCTACATCGATGGACCTATGGTCCCATCTTCTTGGTCATCGAAGGTCAGGGTAACTTGGAAGCGGTATCATCGATGATCTGATTCTATGTCGATGAGTTGGGTGGGCCATAGGCTCAAACCAGTTAGAGGTAAAAGAGTAACCACGTGGACACTTGAAGATGGTGTGCTCGTGTATTTGAAGGCCAATTGAATTCTTTATTGGATGAATGTGGGATAATGGACGAGTCGTGAATACAAGACGATCGATGGTTAGACTTCTTGGCGGTTTGAGTGACTAATTATTGTGTGAACTGTATTTGACAGATGTAATCAGAGTAGCTAGAGGAAACTGAAATGCAATGTTAGTTAGGTGGATGGATGTTACTGAATGACAGACGGTTGGACTCCATAATGGTTATGCTTAACCAATATGTTGTAATCGATGGGTGATATATATGTTGCCAGAGATGTAATCGAGGGGATTGAGTCAGGTTACTGTGTGATGTATGGTGTGGAGTCCCGATGGAAGCCTGAGTGTTCTGCATAGGTGATGACTATGATCCGAACATAGATTCTGAGAGAAAATGCCTGTGAAGAGGATCTGTAACTTTATTGTAACCTTCAGTTAACTATGAATAAAGTGATCTCTCTTTGGTGGTGGTTTTTTACTCGTAAGGGTTTTCCCACGTAAATTTGGTGTTAACTCTCTGTTGTGTTTTTTGTGTGATTAGTTTATCATTAGTCTGTGTATATCTTAAATTTGTTCTTCAAAAGAATTTAAAGACATACTTGCTTGATTCCCCTTAGAATTGGTGTTAGGAGAGCATTTTCGGCACTGTGCTTTCCTTACACTTGTCAATTATTCACTTTTTAAAATATTGTTTTACGGTGATAAATACTAACACTAAATTGATTAATAGATATACATATTTTTCTTATTTGTGAGCTTTTAAAAGAATGTGATTTCAACTAATAAATTTCATGTTTTAAAATTAACAAGTCACACTTGTTCTTATCTCAATTGGAATGAATTAAAATAAAATCACATTTATAACTTCTTTGGATCCCACATGCCATGTTAGATAGCATTAGTCAATGGCACCATTTAAGAGTTAGTACAATTCATGAGATATATATTGGTACATCATTGGTTGGTTAGACATTAAGGTGATGAAGAGAATGAATGAAACATTAGTTTAAAATTTGTTCCTTTGATAGTTGTAATCACTTATTCTAGTCCTTGATAGACACATTGATTATCATTTTGTCATATTATTTTTTTATTACGGGTAAAACGGGTTTTGAAGGGACCCAAAACCCTATACAAATGAATTTTGTCAGGAGTTCAAAACCCACTTATAGAATGTTGCCAATAGATAAAATATAGGCAAACAACAACCCAACAATAGTAGACAGAAGAATTAAAACATTAGAAAAATGTCTATAACAAGAACCAAGTTGAAACCACCAAACAACTCAACTCATAAAAACTTTTACAATGGGTTTTGAAAAGGCTCCCATAACCTTGAAATGAAAAGATAGTAAGCTTCCTTTACCTTCCTTAATCACCACTTCAATAGGAGAGAAAGGAAATAAGTTTGGACTAATGTTAGAAATAGCTCCCTTGCAACAAATATTTGGAGAAAGGGTGGCAACAACCCCCTTACACCAACACCAATCCACTCTAGCACAAGCAATATCCACCTCAATAAGGAATGATAGAGTAGGAAACTATTGGAAAGATACAAACCCTTAGATCTCCCACATGAATGATCTCCACCTCCATCGAAGAATGATCCATCTCTATACTAGAAACATGGAGAGAGGATAGGATAAAATCAACAGTCCCTCAACTGAAAACCAAATATTACACCATACAAATCCCATTGAGAACCCAAAAGAACAAAACTCTTCTCCAAAAAGGTAGAAGAAACTCCCAATGAAAAACACCAAAAGAAACCAAAACAACCCTCATAGAATTAGGAGTACAACAAAAGAACTTGAAGGGAACCAAAAAAAATAGATAAGCCATAAAATCCAACATGGTCTTTGTGAAACTCTTTACAAAGGAAACCTCATTCCAAGGCACCATCTTGAAAGATCACCAAAGATGGTCAATAAAATTACTGACCTAGAAAAAACAATAATCAATAGAAACTTCAACCCGAGAGGAGGAAAAGTAAGTAGCTCCCAATTCCAAACAACCCAAAAGGCCAAAAAAAAACCCATTAAGAACCTCAAATAGAGAAATATGAAATACCCAATAGAAACATTGGAATTATCCAAATACCTCAGAGTAAAGAGAAGAACAACTCCCACAACCACCTATGATATCACAATGCCAACTATCCAAAAAGAAACAACAACGAACAAAGTTGAGATATCGACAACAAGAACAAAGCCCTTGATAGAAACACTGATCATCAAAAAGAAAATAACAAAAAAATTAAAAGCATCCCAAAGGTGGGAAACCATTGAGCAAGGGATACCAACACAAAACCATTCTCAAAGAGTGAAAAGCATTGGAAACTCTATTAGAAAAAGTTTATAATATGTGTAGGGGTATTTAGAAACTCCATCAAAATAATAATAATACTTCTAACATACTAGTGACACCCAAAGTGTGATACTAAACCTCTAGATGCACTAGTGGTCCTCAAGACATATTTGCTATGCATGTTTGGATATTTTTTGTTTATTTTTGTATATGTAAGATTTGAACTCTATTTGTAAACCCTATAGTTCCAACCACAAAACCCTAGATATACAATGAAATTTAACACAACATCAAGAGAGAAACTACCATGCATGCATATAGAAATGAAATAACAAATATTATACCATTTACACATAAAGTAGGCTTGTCTCCATTGTTCTCCTTGTAGCATCATAAATTGTACACATTTATTAGTGTGTCCAATTTCACATTCTCCTAGCACCTATTTTAGTCTTTCTCTTTCCTCTATGCATTATAGGACCTTTATTGATTTGAATTAATATTACAAGTCTTATTCTATTTGATTACATCATCACACTCTTATTTGGGCCCTTAATTCTAGCTGTGCCCTTTATTATTTTAATCCTTATTTATTCCTAATATTACCCTAATTTAATCTCTCAAAGCATATTTTGCATATCTACACATCTTAATTTGATCCATCATGCTGGGTTTAGCATTAGAATCACAATAGCTCACATCCCTAGAAAATTGGAAAATAGTTGGTCAAACAAGGTAGTATACTACCTGGTTCCAAATAAAATTCCCTGAATTTCGGGAGCTTAATTGGGTGGTCTTATTCTATTCAAATCTAGCTCTTTGTGAAAATATACCAATTCTAATTTGGCCTAATTGTGATTTTAATTATGAAATCCCTATATAAGGTATCCCTCTCAATTCATTTTTAATATGACAATTAATGCTAACATTACCATCCATTAAAGAACAATTCTTCTTCCTCAAGAGCAGATTTGAGTCAAGGAGCAACAAACTACATTAATGTGCATCTTCATATTATGATTCAATTATGATTTCATGATGTATTTAATGTGATTTATCATATTATTGCATCAACACATGGAGGAATTATCCAAAAGAGCACTGCATAACCTATTGAAGGTATAATAATTTACATTCAAGCATTTCAACCTTGCCCTCAAAAGGTAAGTCTTTCCAATTTAGTTCAAGATCAATTTCTATTTTAATTAGGTTTAATTCCAAACCTAATTTTTGACCTAAGGCAACCCCTATCCACAACACAATTTTCCTTCTTTTGGTGTGAAGGTGATAGATTTAGGAGCTGCGAAGGTAGAAAGACAAAAACAAACAAAAATGGCTTTTGTAGAAGTTCCAAAGGCTCCTAGGACCAGGTCAAAATTGTAGGAAAAGGGAAAATTTGAAGTACCAAGGCAAAGGGCGCCCTGGTCCCAAGCAGTTTTTTGGTCACCAATGGACTCAATATCTCTTGCCATTTCCAAAAAGATCCAACTTGCCTGTGTTTGCAGTTCAATGACCAGCGCGGTCGCCACCACGGTCCTGACAATTTTTCCTAATTTTTCAAGTACATGTTTTGATCAAGTCTTCTTCTACTTAGATCCTAGTTTACAACTTTGTTTGACTTCTGCAACATTTTGTTTTCATCATTTCATTTCACTTTCTCATTGTTTGTTATAAATTTAGCATTTGCAATTCAAAACCTAATTCAAACACAATTTCAACTCAAACAAAAGGGGAAATAGGATCTAAATCAAAATTCAACCCTCTTCTTAATAGAATTGAGGTTGGATCTATTGATTTCATCCTCCTCTTAATGTAATGTTTTTGAAAGTTAGACCATTTCCTAGTTTACAAAGAATAACTTGTTAAACCCTAATTTTTCATCTATTACATTTTGGTGAACCCGACATATCTTATGCTTACTTCTAATTTTGATATAGTTTATGCATTCATAGTTGCATTCATTTCATAGTTTGATTTAAATAAAAATACAAAAAAAGAAACATTTTGTATTATGCATTATGTGTGTTTTAATTTATATGCATTCTTACATTAGATCATAATTGTATATGGAGTTGTTATCTTCTTTTGCTTGTTCAATTTCACCTTTTTTTCATGATGTTCATGATGTTCCCTTTTATGTATATCATGACAACTTAGTTAATCCTTTCATTCACAATGTAGCATCCTAAAATTGCACCCCTTGCAATTTTTTATTGCATTTGGGTCTTCGCCTTAGTGTTGGTGCTCCTTGGCCTGATCAGAGACTCTATTATGCTCATACATGTCATAAACACCATCTAGCTGAAAGATGCACTGCATTTCCACCTTGATCCTCCCCCAAAATAGGGTAGGACCAGGGCATGGCACCCTAGTCCTCAGTAATGGGGACCTATCTTGGACCCCCCTAGCCTATCTCAAATTTGAGTGGGAAAACCCCCTCCATGTTAGCTCATGTAGAAAAAGTAATTCATTTTACCTTTGGGCAAGTATATAAGTGGATTTCCTCTTCTCATTTGAGGAATCAATGACATTTATGAGCAAGCATTGGGCATTCAAGAGATCAAGCATTCAAGAGAAATTGAGCATTTTTAGTCTTCCTTCACGCTTTGGAGAAACAATAGAGTCAATGTTTCAAGAATTGAAAAGGAGATAATCATCATAATCCATGAAGTCCTAATTCCATGTGAAGGCAAGTAAAACTTCACAAGGAGGTATAAGCATTTCATTTTTAGTTAGTTCAACATCCCCTCAAAGAGGAGGATTTCTATTTTTTCAATCATTTCGATTACATTATTTCAACCACTTAGTTAATTCCCAAATTGGGGTTTGACCTAAAGGCAAACCTCTATCTCCAACACATTTCCTTTTCCTTCTTTGTGTAGACAAATAGGTGCGTAGTTGTAACTCTCGGTATTAAGCTTCAGACATAGAGATGAAAAAACCCTGTTCGGCGATCGAAAATCTCGAAGGACCAAGAGGGGGTGTCATGGTCCCTAGACACAATCCCTGCTATTTTTGGCAGTTTTCATAGAGTGGCTCTGAATCCTCTCATACTTCTTAGATTTAGGTGCACAACGGAATCCCAAATTTACAACTCACCATTTTCTCAAATTTGTCTTCATTTCTTGCTCTTACTCTTAATTCAACTAGTCAACTTGCAAAAGAGGGTCAAGAACATTCCATTTCAATCAATCTACTTAGTATTCAGTCCTAATTTGATTAGTGATTGAATCTAGTGAATTTCCCCCCCTCTTTTGAATGTAAAGGCATCTCCTCATCCAAGCAAAAATAGGTGATTTGGTGATTTCTCCTTCTATCTTGAAAATTGCCAAGTCACCTAGTTTTCCCCTTTACATTTTAGTGAACCCCATGTGTCTTATCCTTATAATTGTCATTTTTATATTTGATTCTTATGCAGTTTACAATTCAAATTTTCAAATTTAAATTTTTAAAATTAAGCGACTTATGCTTGACAAACCCTAATTTTTATATTTAAATTCTTTAAAAGCATTTAATCAATTATGTTAAATCTAAAGCTTTCTTTTGTCCTTCTAAACATCATAAAAGTTATCCCTTAGCCTTAATTGTGCCCTTTTCTTTTCATTCTTTCAAATTAATCATCTTATTGCACATCCTAAGTGGGTCTTATTTTGACCTTCAAGGCTTTATTTTGTATATCTAGACATCTCCAATTTTCATATCCATATGCAATTCACATTAAAATCACAATATCTTGCTTCCCTACAAATTTGGTAAAAAGTTGGTTGGACTAGGAGCGAGCTACCTAGTCCCGACTTTTTCTCCCCAAATTTTGGGAGCTTGTTTTGACTATATTTTACTGTTCAATTCTAGAGGTTTGTGAAATTTTATGTATTTTCGGTAACCCTAATGTCGAAAACAAATCTAAATTTCAACATTTTAACATTTTCAATTTAAATTTTAAAATTAAGTGGTTAATTACATAGACCCTAATTTTTGAAATTAAATTGATTTCTTCAATATTTCAGTATTTCAAAATTTTAAATTTTAAAATTAAGAGGTTAGTTTTGGAAAACCCTAATTTTAAATTTAGTTCTTCCCTCCTATCAATTTTCTATTTTAAAATTAAGTGGTTATTTTCACTAGGCCCTAATTTTAAAATTTAGTCACCTTTGGATAATTCTCAAATTCCAATGAGATTGCATTATTGCTCTTTATTCTCTCAATCAATTTGTTCATCTAATTGGGTAATCTTTTTTTCTAGAATTTGCACTATATTTTGCAACTCAAATTTCAAAATACAAAATTCCAATTTCCAATTTCCCTCCCTTAGTGCATGAGTTTTACTACTATTAGTCCTATATATAGTATCCATGTGAGAAGAAGTTGTAGAATTAAGGCTACCCAAGGTTTAATTTCCAATGAGATGGAGCCTAATTTGGCTAGCTTTTTCAATGAGGATGTTGGTGATTCTTCTAATCCTGTAGATATCCCCATTTATCCTCTTGATAATTCTCATGATGAGGAAGAATCACCAACTAGGGTATCTATTGACCAATTGGCAAAGATGGACAATCAATTAGATAATATTCAACTATGGATGAGTTAACAATACCCAAAAAGTGAGGCTCTCCCATTGATTGAAGGATTAAAATGAATGATTCAAAGTGATAAACATGGTGTTGATATCTTGCGTGGTATTGCTCATATTGTTGATTCTAATATTAAACCCATGAATAGTTGTGTTGAAGCCCTACATTTTACACAACCTCCCAGTCAAGTTAGTCATTCCATTCCTTTGACCACTCGTATGACTAGTGTTCCTACCTTTACATCAAACATCCTGGCTACCTCTACACAAAATCTCATACCTCAAGTCATGGGGGGAAATACCTCTTCTTCCATTCCTCCTACCATGTGTGTTCCCCTTGTTATCCAATCACCTACACTACCTATAAATGTTAGTCAAGGGGGCAACTCTTTCAATCACAATTTCTTCATTCCTCCTATGAGTCTTCCATTTTTTACCCAATCTTCTCCAATACCTACCTATCATAGTGTCCCAGCTCCTTATTATCAATCTCTTCCTTAATTCAACAATGTTACTCCTCCCTCTCAATTCAACTTGTCTAATTTCAACCCTTCTACCAAAGCTACCATCAATAATCTATCTCAAACAATGTCCTCCTTACAACAACAAATAGCTTCTATGAATCAATTTAAGTATAATGTGCCCACATTTGATGTAGCGAGCCCATTATCCAATGACATTATTAGAGTTGTCCCTCCAAAACATGTAGACGTCCCTCAATTGCAAATTTATAATGGAAAAGGTGATCCCTTAACTCATGTTAAGACATTCCAAACTTTGTGTACTGAGTTTTCTCATCATCAAAGATTGTTAGGAAAATTGTTTACTAGAACATTAACGGATAAAGCTTTGCAGTGGTATTGTTCTTTGTCTCCTTATTTTATTACCTCTTTTCAACAATTGGCTAATTCTTTTATTCTACAATCTCACAATAACATTGGTCCTAAAATTACTTTGATTGATTTGATGCATTGTAAACAAGGTGTTAAAGAAAAAGTGACTCATTTTATTGGTAGATATAAGCATTTGATTTCTCAGATTTCTTTTCTTGTGCCTGATCAAGATATACAAAGAATTTTTATTGCCAATTTTCAAAAATAAATTAGGGATAAACTTCTCTTAACCGATTTTACTTCCTTTCCACAGTTGTGCGCAGTACTTCACAATTATAAATTGATTGTCATGAGTCAATTGGAGAAATATCCTTCCATGACTTTGAGTGATAAGGGTGATAATTCTCAACAACCATTTGTGAAGTTCAAACCAAACAAAGGATTCATCAAATTCAATGACAACAAAAACAACAACATCCAAGTAGAAGCCACTACAGGTGTATCTCCTTTGTCTAAATACTTTAAGAGAGAAAAATAATTTACTCCTTTGAATGAATCTTTGCATAGCATTATGTCTCAATTATTACAAAGAAATATGTTAAAACTTCCCCCAATTAAATGAAGAAGTTGACGAAATACAACTTTAGAGATCCCAAGAACACCTGCATGCAAATACCTGTCACAAGAGAAGAATGAAGGCATATAAAGCAAAAAAGCATAAATGCTCTGAAGAAGAAGATTATCATTCAGAAAGGGAATCAATTTTTTTAATGAAAAAGTACAATACAATCCTTATAAAAGGATAATAGCAACCCTAAAGGTGTGCAACTCTAAATAAACCCTAAAGGGATAAAGTGTATTTAATAATTAGAATAATTATTAAATACGTACAATATTTATTAAATGCTTAAGTTTAGCTTAAGCATAGAGTTTAATAGACTAATAATTAAATAAATAATTATTAGCTAATACAAGATAACTCTAACACCCCCTCTTAAGATGAACTTAGGGAGCAGCTAAAAAACTAAATGCATGAAGCAAAAAATGCAACTACATGATGAAGGCAAAAAATTTGGGTCCCAGCAACAAGGCCTGATGAGGTACCCAATCACAACCAAATCTCTATGAACCGGAGAAATAAAGAAAACCACATGGGAAAAAAACTCTACTCCAAAAAGAGATGGAAAAACAAGAAGAACACCACTGAAGCATGAAATAGATGCAAACACTGTCGAAGAGTAGCTGCTGATCTGAAGAACCTCCACTAAAATAGAACATGATTAGGTAGAGAAGACTGTAATCTGCAAGAGTGCCCTCAAATGACACTACTCGAATCAGATGGCAAACAAAGGCAAACAACTGAACTCAAAGATACAGATGGCATGAGAAACCAAAGCCTGAAGAGTTGATCAATCGAACCAAGGAAGCATTAGAACTAACATGACAAACCTCCCCATAATGCTGAAAAGGGAGAGGGATAGGTACACTGAAAAAGAACAGCCAACAAGAACTGCATGACGAAGACCCAGGAACATCGAAGGTGCAGAGAAAGTACATAGTGTCGTGGAAGAAACACTCACTTAACACACATCATGAGGCTAATGTCATGGAAGGAACACTCATGTGACAAAGGTAAATGGCAAACAAGGCAAACATCAACCCCCCATGGCACTTTATAATGTAGTGCATGTACAATAAGGCACAAGATATGCAAGATCCCAAGTATACAATGCATAGTGGCACTTTATCTCAATGCGATTGCAAAAAAAGAAATGCTACAATGATCAGAAGAATGCAAAAAAGAAATTCTCGCTTTGAAAGAAAAAAAAACCATCAAAAAAAAAAAATCAGAAGATAAAACCTCCAGATCTGAAGAGAGCTCGAAAATAGCTTTTTGACAATATAAAGTTTTTGAAAAAGTGCCTCCGTATGACCAAGTTATGGACAAAAGAAAAAAACCCCTCTTTTAGGGCATAAAAAGGGAAAAAATTATTATATTTTTTTTTTTGGACAAAAATTTTCCGACGCATTTGCAGGTACAGCCGTATGGATTTTTGTGCATCGTAAAGCGTGCCAACGAAAAAATCATGGCCCAGATGCACTTTTTATCGAAATAGGTCGAGTTATATATCAAAATGATTGGAAACACCCTTCGGAAGCCAACGAAGAGGTCTTTTTTGGCCCAAACTACTCTAGATTTTTTTTAATGATTTTTTTGATGAATTTCTTGAAATTCATGCCAAAAAAGGCAAAACCAAAGAAAAAATTTCAGAACCCAAATTTGTCAAAATTGGACAAATTTTGTATGGAAATGGGGGTTTTGGAGCATTCTGAGCTCAACGGTGAGGTCCGTTTGAGCCCAAAATGATCAGAAACAAAACAACTACCCCAGATCCAATAAAAAACTTTGAAAAAAAATTTGAAACCCTCCTCCAAAAAATCTTCTGAAAAATCAGGAACAAGCAACAGCAGATGTAGGCTCTGATACCATGAAGAAGTTGAGGAAATACAACTCCGTGTTTTGAAAAATTTATATTTTTGAAAAACGTGTACTGTGTACTTTCCAGCCATATGAGTTTTATTTCCAGATTCTGCTCCAAGAATATTTTCTTTAGTTTTTTTCTTTTCCAACACTCTGTGGATATCTTGGTTGTTTCAGGTCCTGGGATCTCTTCTCTGGGTAGGATGTCTCTATTTTGGTTCTCATTTCTATTTCCAGTCTTTTTATCATTGTAGCATTGTATATATGCAAATGCACTGATATAAAGTGCCATCATGCATTGTTTACTAGGATCTTGCACATCGTGTGTCTTGTTGTACATGCACTACTTATAAAGTGCCATGAGGGGGTTGATGTTTTCCTGTTGTTTGCCATCTTCCTTTGTCCAGTGAGTGTTCCTTCCACGACATTCACCTCATGATGTGTGTCAAGTGAGTGTTCCTTCCATGACACTATGTACTTTTCTCAGCACCTTTGATGTTCCTGGTTCTTCGTCATGCAGTTCATCTTGGTTGTTCTTTTCAATGTTCCTGTCCCTCTCCCTCTTCAACATTATGGGGAGGTTTGTCCTGTTGGTTCTAATGCTTCCATGGTTTGATTGATCAGCTCTTCAGGCTTTGGTTTCTCATGCCATCTGTATCTTTGATTCCAGTTGTTTTCCTTGTTTGCCTTCTGATTCGAGTAGTGTCATTTGAGGACACTCATGAAGATTATAGTCTTCTCTACCTGGTCATGTTCTATTTTAGTGGAGGTTCTTCAGCTCAGCAGTTATTCTTCAATAGAGTTTGCAGGTTCTTCATGCTTCAGTTTTGATCAGCTATTCTTTTTTTTGCAAACACACTGAGATAAAGTGTCATCATGTATTGTTTTCTTGGGATCTTGCACATCTTGTGCCTTATTTTACATGCACTACTTATAAAGTGCCATGGGGGGTTGATGTTTTCCTTTTGTTTGCCATCCACCTTTGTCTAGTGAGTGTTCCTTCCATGACATTTGCCTCATGATGTGTGTCAAGTGAGTGTTCCTTCCATGACAATATGTACGTTCTCAGCACCTTCAATGTTCTTAGTTCTTTGTCATGAAGCTCTTGTTGGCTGTTCTTTTCAGTGTACCTATCCCTCTCCCTTTTCAGCATTATGAGGAGGTTTGTCCTGTTGGTTCTAATGCTTCCTTGATTCGATTGATCAGCTCTTTAGGCTTTGGTGTCTCATGCCATATGTATCTTCGAGTTCAGTTGTTTGCCTTTCTTTGCCATCTGATTTGAGTAGTGTCATTTGAGGACACTCATGCAGATTACAGTCTTCTCTACCTGATCATGTTCTATTTTAGTGGAGGTTCTTTAGATCAGTAGTTACTCTTTGATAGTGTTTGCAGCTATTTCCTGCTTCAGTGGTGTTCTTCTTGCTCTGATACCATATAGGAGTTGAGAAAATACAACACCATAGGAGCCCAAATAATCTCTGCAAGCTGAAAAACATGTTACAAGGAGAAGCAATGAAGCAAATCACAGAAGGAAAGAATACACAGGAAAAATATGCTCCAAAAGATGAGAGCTCAATAATCTCCAAAATGTATTGTCAATAATAATCCTTCTTCATACAATGAAAAGAAAGAACTCAACCTTTAATAGGTCAAGAAACCCTAAAAGGGAAAACCTAGGTTTGCACATAATAATTAATTATATGCACCTAAAGTTAGCTTAAGTGTAAAAGAGATAAAGGGAACTTAAATAATTAAACAAATAATATTTAATTAATCAAGTAAATACCCAAATACTCTAACACCCCCCTTAAGCTAGACTTAGGGAGAAGCTAAAACCTAGAACATCTACTGAAAGCAATAAAGATGGGTCCCAGCAACAAGGCCTGATCAGGTACCCAAATATAATGAAATCTCTATGAACTAGAGAAATAGAGAAAGCCACATGGGAACAAAACTCTACTCCAAAAAGAGATGGAAAAGAACACCACTGAAGCATGAAGAACCTACAAACTCTGTCTCTGAGAAACTGTTGATTTGAAGAACCTCCACTGAAATAGAACATGACCAGGTAGAGAAGACTATAATCTGTATGAGTGCCCTCAAATGACACTACTCAAATCAGAAGGCAAACAAGGCAAACAACTACAATCGTAGATACAGATGGCATGAAAAACCAAAGCCTGAAGAGCTGATCAATCGAACCATGGAAGCATTAGAACCAACATAACAAACCTCCCCATAATGAGAAAGAGGGAGAGGGACAGGAACACTGAAAAGAACGGCCAAGAAAAACTGCATGACGAAGAACCGGGAACATCAAAGGTGCTGAGAAAAAGTTTTCCATGTTTGCCTTCTGAGTCGAGTAGTGTCATTTGAGGACACTCATGCAGATTATAGTCTTCTCTACCTGGTCATGTTCTATTTCAGTGGACGTTCTTCAACTTAGCAGTTATTCTTCAATAGAGTCTGCAGCTACTTATTCTTGTTTTGATCCATCTAAGAAGAATTCACCTTACTTTGATGCTAAATCTTTTTGACAATACCATCATCGACTTTTTCATGACATTGAAAAGTGTTTTTGATTGAGAAGTAAGATTCAAGATTTGATTGATAACAATACTAAATTTGTGATAGGTGTGAATGATAAAGGAAACAGATCTGTAACTTCTTCTAATAAAATCTTTAGATTTTCACTGATCCTTTAGCATCCCATTCCACTAATGTGATTGAGATTGATCATCTTTCTTTCTCTCCTAATGATGTTGGCCTAGAATCTAATAATGTGGTAAACCTTGTAGATCAATAGGAACCTCCTAAGGACTTGTGCCTCACATTTGATCCTAGTGAGACCATTAAAGAGCTTGATGGCCCATCATACATAAGTACAAAAGTCAAAGGGATACCTTCTAGAGGAGTGCTTATTGATCCCACTTGCATGGTTAATGTGATAACTAAAGAATTTATTTATACTTTGCAATTGTGTCAAGTTATATATGATGATATTGATGTGATAGTTAGAGTTTTTGATGGCTTCTATTGTTGGTTCTATAACACTTCCTATTAATGTCAACACTAAATGCCTAGATGTTCATTTTTTTATTATTCCTACATCTAATCAATTTCATGTGATTTTGGGACATCCTTGGCTCTCTTCCATGAAAGTGATCACTTCTACCATTCATAAGTGTTTGAAATTTTCTCATAATGGTAAAATCATAACTGTTAATCATAGCATGTATCAACCTGTAGTGAGGCATGGAAATGTTTGTCTTGATTACTTTTATCTAAAAAATTCTATCCTCTTCAACCTAGAAGTGATTCTCTCTTTAAATCATATCAAAATTGGAAAAATGAGATGATTTTATCTTTGAGTAAACCAAGAAATCCAACACTAAGCCTTCCTCATGATGATAATATACCTCTTCTTGAGGATAAGATTATTATTCCTTCTAAAGAAAGAAATAATCTTCTTTCCAAAGAGGAATCTATTTCTTCTCCTACGGTTAAGATTATATTTCCTCCTAAGGAAAGTTATATTCTTTTTCCTAAGGAAGAATCTATTCCTTCTCCTATGGATGAGTCCACTTTTCCTCCCAAGGATATAAATGATCCTCCTCCCAAATGTCAACGTAAGAGTAGACCTATTCCTCTTCCTCATGATGGACCTTGTCTCCTTCCTACACCTTGCATTCCTCCTTTATATGGTGCAGTTCCTCCTCCTTCATCTTACAAAGAGAAGTGACCGACCTCTCCTATTGTCCAACCTAAATGACCTCAGCCCATTCATCCTCCCCTAAAATAAGAGAAGAAGCCTATACTTGATGAACCTAAACCTCCTCAACTTTTAGCCAAAACTAGATGAAACCATTGTGTGAGAGAATGCTAATGATGACATCTTACTAGAGCTTGTGATGTTGCTTCCCAAACTGTTTCTTCTCCTAAAACACCAACTGTTGACATGATTCCATTTTTTCCTAAACAAGATGTTCAACCTAATTCTCCAAGACATAAAATTCTTAAAACAAATGATGGTTTAAGTTATATTCCTATTAGAGATCCTATTTTTGTTAATCTTGATGAAGAAATAGGTGAAAATGTTTGTAAAGATGAAAATGTTGATCTTAATATTTCTGATGATGAATATGTATATGTTTATATTGACAATGATTTATTTGCAAAATTTTCAAAAGCACTAATCCTAGCTCCCAGTAAAAAACAAAGTGACTCATCATTAAAGCATGGTCCTTGTTTGGAACTTGTGATAGCTCCATATATTATGCTCGATGTGGCTCATCTTGTGTGTTGTCCACCTTCTTGAAATAATGATCAGAAAGATCAAGGGGAGGATGATGTAATTGGTTTGCTTCATTATCATTGTGGATTATCTTTCTCTCTCCTCTCTTGCTTGTTTTTAATCCTTCTTCTATTTGTTTCCCTATTCTTCTATTTTTGTCCCTACTATTGTCTACTTGAGCATGATGCAAAGTGTTGAGATCTCTTTTGGTCTATTCCATGTTGACTCAAAAGACACACATGTTCCCTTCTTCCATGGTGGTTTCCCATCTTTGGGGGATGAGGACAATTATATGCACACACACACACACACACACACACACACACACACACACACACACACACACACACACACACACACACACACACACACACACACACACACACATATATATATATATATGATATACATGATTTATTATAAAAAGAATATTGACTCCAAAGTTACATGAAGCCACCCCGTGCTTTATGTTTTTTGTTCATTATCCTTTGATTTATCCTCTATTAGGGGCTAAATTATTGCGATAACGTGCATGTCTTTTTAGGTGTATCCTACCTTAAAGTAATTTCTCCTAGCAAGGCATGTGCAAACGCTTTAACATGGGGGCATACACTCCGCTCATGATTCTCTCTCTTGATACTTAAAGTTACTTGGCGAACTTTATCTTTGCTTTGTAATTTTTGGTATTTTTCCTTTTATGGATCATCATAAGAGAACCTTACTATTTGTAGTCATGGTTCTTTCTCTCATGATCTTCTCTTTTACCTTAACATTGAAGTCATAAGATCATAAAGTCCACTAGGGGCTTGGAGTATCTTGCCTCTTTGACATGGTGGAAGTCTTTCAGTTCTTGTACTTTACTGTGAGTATTTGCATAAGCTCATACTCCCGCTGAAGTGGGGACTAAATGTAGCATCCTCAAATTGCACCCTTTGCAATTTTTTACTGCATTTGGGTCTTCGCCTTAGTATTTTTATCCCTTGGCCTGATTGGAGACCTAATTATGCTCATACATATCATAAACACCATCTAGCTGAAAGATTTATTGCATTGTCACCTTGATCCTACCCCCAAATAAGGCATGGTGCCCTGGTCCTTACTAGGAATAGGGTGTGGATCCTTGGTCCTCACCAAGAACAAGGAATGGCACCATGGTCCTCCCTAATAGGGACCTATTTTGGACCTTCCTGGCCTATCTCAAATTTGAGCAGGAAAAACCCCTCCATGTCCGCTCATGTTGGAAAATCAATTCATTTTCCCTTCGAGCAATTATATAATGGGATTTCCCCTCTCATTTGAGGAATACATGACATTCATGAGCAAGCATTGATAATTCAAGAGATCAAGCATTCAACTATTCAAGCATTCAAGAGAAACTGAGCATTTTCAGTCTTTCTTCAAGCTTTAGAGAAGCAATAGAGTCAAGGTTTCAAGCATTGAAGAGTATATCATCATACTAATTTATGAAGTCCTAATTCCATGTGGAGGCAAGAAAAAATTCACAAGGAGGTATAATAATTTCATTTTTAGTCAATTCAACATCCCCTCAAAGAGGAGGATTTCTACTTTTAGTAATTTTGATTACATTATTTCAACCAATTGGTTAATTATAAAACTAGGGTTTGACCTAAAGGAAAACCCCTATCCCTAATGCATTTCTCTTTCCTTTTGTGTGTAGAAAAACAAGCGCGTAGTTGTAACTCTCGAGATAAGATTCAGACATAGAGATGAAAAAACCCTTTTTGACGATTGAAAATCTTGGAGGACCAAGAGGGGGCATCCTAGTCCTTGCACATGCTCCCTACTACTATTAGAGTATTCAGGTATTTACTTGATTAATTAAACATTACTTGTTTAATTATTTAAGTTCCCTTTATCTCTTTTACACTTAAGCTAACTTTAGGTGCATATAATTAATTATTTTAATTAATTATTATGTGCAAACCTAGGTTTTCCCTTTTAGGGTGTCTTGACCTATTAAAGGTTGAGTTCTTTTTTTCATTGTATGAAGAAGGATTATTATTGACAATACATTTTTGGAGATTATTGAGATCTCATCTTTTGGAGCATATTTTTCCTGTGTTTTTGTTCCTTCTATGATTTGCTTCCTTGCTTCTCCTTGTAATAGGTTTTCCAGCTTGCAGAGATCATTTGGGCTCCTGTGCTGTTGTATTTTCTCAACTCCAACATGGTATCAGAGCTTCAGCTCTGTAGCTACCTGTTCTTGTTTTGAGAATTTTTGCATTGGAAGCAGATCTGGGGTTTCAGAAAGTTTTTTGTATGCACCTGGGGATAGACCTTTTTTTTTTTGAGCACTTTGGGCCTAAATAGACCTCACCATCGTGCTCAGAAGGCTCGAAAACCCATATAGTCATATAAAACTTGACCTATTTTTACTCCCGAGTCTCTGGATGATTTTGGGACTTGTTCTTCAGATCTATATATTCGAGGGTTTGTGCAATTGTTTTTTTTCCATTTCTGGGGATAGCTAATTTTTTGGTACATTTTGGTGCCAAAAGAATCTCACCGTTGGCTTCCGAAGGGCGTTTCCAGTCATTTTGATAGATAATTCGACCTATTTCGGTGACAAGTGAATCTGGGCCATGATTTTTTCATTGGAACACTTTATGAGGCACAAAAATCCGTACAGTTGTACCTACAAATGCGTCAGAAAATTTTTGTCCAAAAAAAAAAATTTAATTTTTTAATTGTTTTTTTTTTTAACCCTTTTTATGCCCTAAAGAGGGGTTTGGTTTTTTGGTCATATCTTGGGCATACAGAGTCATTTTTTCAAAAATGAATAGGTGTCAAAAAGCTGGTTCCAAGCTGGACCTTGTGATGTTGGATTTTTTTTCCAATTTTGCTGTTTGACTATGTTTTTTTCTAGTCAAAGTGGGGTCTCATTTTTGCACTCTGGGAGCCATAGAATGAGCATCCAAACTCCGTTTTTCAAAAAAAAAAAATCGTTGGAAAGCTTGTCCTGTGTCCTTTCCAGCCATATGAGTTTTCTTTCCAGATTCTGCTCTAAGAATATTTTATTCTATTTTTTTCTTTTCAGCACTCTAGTGGATATCTTGGTTGTTTTAGGTCCTGGGATCTCTTCTCTGAGTAGGATGTCTCAGTTTTGGTTCTTCTTTATATTTCCAATCTTCCTATCATTGTAGCATTATATTTATGCAAACACACTGAGATAAAGTGCCATCATGCATTGTTTACTTGGGATCTTGCACATCTTGTGCCTTGTTGTACATGCACTCCTTATAAAGTGCCATGAGGGGGTTGAAGTTTGCCTTGTTTGCCATCTTCCTTTGTCTAGTGATTGTTCCTTCCACGACATTTGCCTCATGATGTGTGTCAAGTGAGTGTTCCTTCCACAACACCATGTACTTTTCTCAGCACCTTTGATGTTCTTGGTTCTTCGTCATGCAGTTTTTCTTGGCTGTTCTTTTCAGTGTTCCTATCCCTCTCCCTCTTCCGCATTATGGGGAGATTTGTTCTATTGGTTCTAATGCTTCCATGGTTTGATTGATCAGCTCTTTAGGCTTTGGTTTTTTATGCCATATGTATCTTCGATTGTAGTTGTTTGCCTTGTTTACCTTCAGATTCAAGTAGTGTCATTTGAGGGCACTCATACAGATTATAGTCTTCTCTACCTGGTCATGTTCTATTTCAGTGGAGGTTCTTCAGATCAACAGTTTCTCAGAGATAGAGTTTGCAGGTTCTTCATGCTTCAGTGGTGTTCTTTTCCATCTCTTTTTGGAGTAGAGTTTTGTTCCCATGTGGTTTTCTCTATTTCTTCAGTTCATAGAGATTTCATTGTATTTGGGTACCTGATCAGGCCTTGTTGTCGGGACCCATCTTTATTGCTTTTAGTAGCTGTTCTAGGTTTTAGCTTCTCCCTAAGTCTAGCTTAAGGGGGGGTGTTAGGGTATTCAGGTATTTACTTGATTAATTAAACATTATTTGTTTAATTAATCAAGTTCCCTTTATCTCTTTTACACTTAAGCTAACTTTAGGTGCATATAATTAATTATTTTAATTAATTATTATGTGCAAACCTTGGTTTTCCCTTTTTGGGTTTCTTGACCTATTAAAGGTTGAGTTCTTTCTTTTCATTGTATGAAGAAGGATTATTATTGACAATACATTTTTGGAGATTATTGAGCTCTCATCTTTTGGAGCATATTTTTCATGTGTTTTTGTTCCTTCTATGATTTGCTTCCTCGCTTCTCCTTGTAACAGGTTTTCCATCTTGCAGATATCATTTGGGCTCCTGTGGTGTTGCATTTTCTCAACTCCAACAACTACTTTTGTTAGTTTTCATAGAGAAGCTCTGAATCCTCTTATACTTTTCAGATCCAGGTGAACAATGAAATCCCAAATTTACAACTCACTATTTTCTCAGATTTGTCTTTGTTTCTTGCTCTTAGTCTTAGTTCAACTAGTCAACTTGAAAAAGATAGTCAAAAACATTCCATTTCAATCAATCTACTTAGCATTCAGTCCTAATCTAATTAGTGACTGAATCTAGTGGATTTACCCCTCTCTTTTGAATGTAAATTCATCTCCCCATCCAAGCCAAAATAGGTGATTTGGTGATTTACCCTTCTACTTTGCAAATTGCCAAGTCACCTAATTTTCCCCTTTACACATAGCTATGATTTTATCTCTCTTATGGATATTCCTACTCATGAGGATAATTTGGTGAAAGAAAATATTATTAACACTTCTTTCAAAAATATCCCTTCTAAGGATGAGCTTTTGATGGATAATATTGATCTTTCTCCTAAAATGCTCCTCTTCCATAAGGATATCCTAGAGGAAGAGGATGATATCATAAACATATTCCTTAATGTTAGCTTTCCTTCCATACATGGTATTTCTCATAAAGATAAAGCATTGTTGGATATTTTTAATCCTTCTCCTAAAGATTGTCTTACTCATAGGAAAACCTTAAAGGATGATTACACTATAAAGGAAGAAGCATTTATGACTAGTGCTTGCGTCTCTCCCAAAATTGGTCCTATACATGATGGCATTTTAATGCAAGAAAAGGATAGCAACACTTCTTTCAATGGTATCCATCTTGGTAATAACATTGATCTTTCTCCTAAAATGTACCTCCCTTGTAGGGATGATTTGGAACAAGAGAATGCTCTTAGACTAAAAGGGTTCAATATCACAAACAATCCCCTCTCTGAGGATTTCCCTTTCATTCCGTGAGATTTTGCCAAGATCAAGAGCTCAATGAAAAGTACAAAATAGAGAGACAAAATAAAGGACAAGAATAAATTGTATTCTCATCAATAGATAAAAAATGGTTGTTACATACAATGAATATGAGCCTACATATATAGGCAAGGTTATATGGATATGTGAGTACACAAACATGACATGTGGCTCAATAAGAAACAAGGGTATGTAGGAAATAGGTGTAGTAGGTAGGAGAAACAATAAAATATTCCACATGAGGTGGATCACCCATCGAAGGTGGAATTATCACTCCACAATAAGTGGATATGATAGTGTAATAACAAGATCACACCATAAAAGGTGGAAATTCTCCTACACACACTATCCCAATGTGGCACAAACACCCAAGTGTCTCATACCCAAACTACTGTAAAATGCATTATCCTAAGTAAACTTAAGTAAGGTGTAATAATATCCAAGATGAATATTTATTTACACCAACACCCCCTTAAGTGCAACTTAGGGGAATGAACTTAAGTCTACAATGTAAATAAACAATGCAAGATGGGTCCTGGCTACGAGGCCATAATAGGTACCCATGTACAAATGCAAACCAAACCAATGCAATGAAATCTCTCACAAAGCAGGGAAAGAGAGAAAAACCCAATGGGAAAAAACCCTCCCCCAAAAGAGAGATGAAAGCTATACAAGAGAACTCTCATAGAAGAATGTGAAGAACAAAACCCCATGTGAGGAAAAAGTCCCCCCCATATGAGAGAAGAAGAGAAGCTAGGAAGCCCCCCCTCAATGTAGAATCTGCACCAATGATAGAAGCTTGGTGATGTATGAAGAAACTGCTCCATGAATGTCAAACAACATTCCTCCCCTTAGGAAGAAATAAAACCAAAGGTGTATCCATGAAGTCTCCCCAATCATGAAGGGAAGAGGTATGAAAAAAACTCATGATGAATGAAGTCTCTGAAAATTGCTCAAGTGTCCCCATGTCGATGCTGAAAGATACCCCCTCCAAAAGTGGTGAACTGCTCCATACTGTTGAAAAAGGCACTCCAAGATCTAGTGGAGATGAATGTAGAACAATGTCCAAAGACTTACATGTCACCTCTAAGGATAAAGAGACCTCCTCCAACGGTTGTACATAACTATCCACAATCATGTCAACCTCGAAAGAATGATCATGTAGAGAATGAATAAGAGGGTCAGAGTGTGCCCTTGCAACAATCAAAGAAGGATCATCTTCATCAAAGAGAAGATGAATATCATCAATGATGTCTCCCAAATCTGCAATGTAGGATTCCACAAACAAACCTGTAATGTCTGTCAAGTAATCATCCCATGCAACTGAAGCTAGAAGACAAGGTATATCCTACTACACTAAATCACATGAATACAAAATTGTCGCACTATCAACATCATCAGGTGTAATAGGTGATGTGATATCAATAGGAGGAGATGAAACACAAGGCTCAAGAATAGGGTCACATGTGAGAATCCCCAAATTCAAGTAGCCAAAGTTCTCCTCAAAATCTGAATCATCACAAGAAGCGTGATCATCATGTGTAGAATCATCATATGTGAAATCATCCTCATCAACAAAATCTGAAAAGGAGTATAATCGAGATGCATGATCAACCACCCCAGTCGCAATGATAGTTCTAGTCTCCAAGTCTCTAATAAAAACTAACTCAGGTGTGAACTCCACAATTCTCTTTGTTGCACCATCTGTGATTTGATAGATGGAAAGGAGATTATTTGTCAAATGGGGTACACACAACACATCATTGAAGGAGTTATCCCCAATGGCAATAGATCCTTTCCCAATCACATCCATGTATGTATCATTGCCCATCAAAATTTGCGGCATGGTGCAAGGCTCAAATGTAGAGAACATGGACTATGAAGATGCCATATGATGAGATGCTCCTAAATATAGAATCTATCTCCCTGAATCATGACTTGTAGTAGCACAAAGACCTTTTCCTTTTCTTGTCCCAAAAGAGTGAGCCTTCCCACTTGTAGAAGCCATGAATGCTTGCCCTTTCCCTTTTGAATGTGAGGAAGTTGAAGTTGATGAATCCTCCTTCTTGTAGGCATTAGGCAAATCAATGTTTTTCTTTTTGAGGATATGTGTGATCTCATCAATCTTCTTAGAATGGTAGTGATGCTCCTCATGACCAACCTTTTTATAATAGGCACAACTAGGTCTCTCCCTCTTTAGTGAATTGTCCTTCTTGGAAGAGGATGAATCTCCTTGTTGTGGAGAAGGTGATGCTTTGTCCTTAGGCTTTGATTGCCATTTCTTCTTTTTGAGTTGTCCTTTCCTTGATTTCCTTTGTTCCCTTGATTTGTCACTAATTCTTGAGACTTAGAAGTCTTAAGAATTCCCATGCTTATCAACTTAGTTTGTTCCATCATCAACATTTCAACAAAAGCATCAAATGTAGGCATTGTGTAGCTTGAACCCATTGTCATCCTATGGGTTTGGAAACTAGAAAAAAATGTTGCATATTCTTGTGGAAGTTTGCCCATAAAATTGAAGATCGAGTATCCTTCTTATCAATGCCACAATCCTTGAGTTGTGCCCTCAACTCTTTTTCCTTAGTGACATAATATTGTATAGTATCAAAGTTATTGGGATCTAACATGGTGAGATCACTACAATATTGATATCCTCTAATCTCATCAACTTGACCATACAAGTCTTGAAACTTTTTCCAAGCATCCTTGATTAGAGTACATTTTTCAATATGAAAAATGAGATCCTTTGATACATACTTTCTTAAGGTACAAATTTCCATGATATTTTTAGTGAGCCAATCCAAGTGACCAATAGGATCAACCTTAGAATCAGCGGGAGAAACAATAGTTCCATCAATATAATGAGTTAGACCTTTTTCCATAAGTTTACTCCATGCATCAATTTTCCAAGTAGCATAATTATGAGGAGTTAAGAGAGGAAACTTAGGAGAACCCATAGAAGCAAAAGGAAAGAATACAAGAGCACAAAAGCACAAGAGACACCCCCCCCCAAAAAAAATTCACTCAATCAAAGTACCCCCTGCCCAAAATGATGATTTTTTTGGCACTGTATATGTAGTGCATGTACAATAGGCCACTTCCAAACAATGGAAAGGTGGACTTATGATTTATTTTTAAAACTCCCCCAATAGTCTGAGAACTACAATGCAAAAGACCAGCAAGATAGATCTATGCAATACAAGTGCCAAATTGACCAAACAAGACCATATGCTGAAAGTACAATTTCTACCCAAAATATCTGCAAACTGATAGCATATTATGAAATAAGAGGAAAAATAATGCACTTTAAAAAAAATGACACCTGAAAAGGAGTTCGTATGAGCCCAAACGGAGTCCCGAAAGTTGGAGAAATGGGGATTGGACAGGTACAATCACCAAAAACTGAGATATCTAAAAACTCTATCAATCAAAATTAGAAAATAATGCCACCACGAGAAACTAAACAAAAAATTAGCCCATTTAAAAAAAATCTGCACCAAAAAAGGAGCAAAAATGAGCAAGATATGGCCTTCCAAAATTGGACTACAAAATTGAAAAGCTCAACGAGAGGGGGCTGATAAATTTTCAAAAAATTATGTGCAGATGTAAGTGGTGTCGGAGGTCAAGGTGAGTGGTGCTGGGGGCCGTGCTGAGGTACGGTCCCTGTAGATAATGAATGTTGCAGAGTACGGGATGGGGGGTTGGCACAGGACGTCCGAAAAAATAATTATTTTTTTTCCAAATTAAAAACCAGTGGATAAAATTTTTATTTTAATTTTTTTAAATACCGTAGAAAATAATTTTTTTTTTAAATTTCAAAAATCCGTATCGTACTGCCCAAATTGGGCAAAATTTTCCTCCAAGCCCAAAATTTGACTTTAACCCAATATAGGTGAATTTATAATCAAAATCCATGGAAATGGCCACCCGGATGCAATGGTGAGGTCGGATCTAGTCTAGGATGCCTCAAAAATATGCTACTCCTCAGATCTGCCTCTTGATGTCGCAATAATGCCTCTCAAGGATGAATCAACGACGCTCTAATGGCTCTGATACCATGTGAGATTTTTCCAAGATTAAGAGCTCAATGAAAAGTACAAAATAGAGAGACAAAATATAGGACATGAATAAACTGTATTCTCATCAATAGATAAAAAATGTTTGTTACATACAATGAAAAAGAGCCTACATATATAGGCAAGGCTATATGGATGTGTGAGTACACAAACATGACATGTGGCTCAATAAGAAACAAGGGTAGGTAGGAAATAGGTGTGGTAGGTAGGAGAAGCAATAAAATATTCCACATGAGGTGGATCGCCCACCAAAGGTAGAATTATCACTCCATAATAAGTGGATATGATAGTGTAATAACAAGATCACACCATAAAAGGTGGAAATTCTCCTACACACACTATCCCAATGTGGCACAAACACCCAAGTGTCTCATACCCAAACTTATATGAAATGTATTATCCTAAGTAAACTTAAGCAAGGTGTAATAATATCCAAGATGAATAATTATTTACACAAACACATTCAATCCAAAGATAGTCCTATTCATGAAGAAGCATTTAAGGTTGATAATCTTGTTTATGAACCACTTGATAATCTCATCTCTACTAGATCTTTGTCACATGTTCCCAAACCATCTTTGATCAATATGATACATGTGAATGGTTGTGAAACTCCTAATAAGCCTCTTTTTATGGTTCAAGGTGCTAGTTATCCTCAAACTTCTAAACCTCTCAACACGCCTTTCTTTGTGGTTCAAGGTGGTTATAGTAATGATACCTTTTTTCTCTCCTAACAAACCATTTATTACTATGCAAGGAGGTTATCCTGCCAAGAGTCCTTATGTGTATGCTATACAAATTACTCAAGAGAGTTATAACTCAAGTGCCCACACATATAATATGAGGAACAATAAGCAATTGAATCCTTCTCAGATTATCCCTTCTTCTCTTCCTACTTCTCAACCAATACTTCCACTAGCTTCTCATTTATCACAACATCTTGGTAAACAGTATGATCTTATTGAACAACTTAAAGCTACTCTAGCCAAGATATCCCTTTGGGATTCTATTCAAACTTCATCTACACATCATGGAATGTTACAAGATTCTTTAGAGAACTTAGATGTCCCACTTGTAGTGACACCTAATAATATGGCTTCTTTGATTAACTCCATGAAAACTCCTAAATCTCAAATTGTGTTCTCACAAGATGAGTTACCTTCTAAAGAGATTCAAAATCAATATGATCATCTTATGATTGTTTTCTTTATTAATGGTAATTCTATAATAAGAACCTTAGTAGATAATGGATCTGGCCTTAATGTTTTTAACATTGATTTTTTGCATAAGATTAATGTGGACACTTCTCTTATTCAACCTGAATATATTTCTATTCATGGCTTTGATAATGTTGCTCGAACATCCTCAGGTACTATAACTTTTCCTATTCAGGTAGGACCTATTATTTTACCTACACCTATCCAAGTCATGCCTAATAGGCTTACTTATAAGTCCATTCTTCCACGAAGACCTTGGATTCATTATATGCAATTTGTTCCTTCTACTCTTCATCATCAAGTCAAATTCATTTGTAACAACAAGATGTATACTTTGCACGTTGATACTAATTCACAAGCTTGTTTGCAAACTTCATCTGATTCTAAATATTCTTCACATGCTTCTACTACTCAAGTTAAAACATCGTTTCCTACTAAAGATACTTCTATAGCCAAAGAGGTACTCTTAGAAGATGATTGGGGGTCTTTAGATTTTACACCTTCTTTTATAGGAGAATATAAAATACCTGCAATACAACCTAAGATTAAAAAGGAAGATGATATGGTGGAAGCTAAGAAGAAATCAACTTTGCCGAATCAACTTAGTAATAATTTTGTGGCTACTTCTAATTCAAATAATTCTTCAAAATCTTCTTCTACTTCCTCTAATTATGACATTGAGACCTATGAGGCCTCGTCATCTCTTTTTGGTATGGAATCTATTTATGGTCTAGGTTTTCACATTTTAGGTATAAGTTGATACAATGAACATGATTTAGGATGTGTGCAACAAAGTTTTGATGGTCACGAGAAATTTACATTTTACTTTTCCAAAGAAGGTTTAGCTTTCCAAAGTCCTCCTTTGTCGACATCCCCTCCTCCATTGTCTAGTACATCTGTCTTCTTACAACTTCTCATCACAATAAGAGAGTATCTTCTATGGGCTTCTCAAATCCAACTTGATTACTCTTCCTTTAAAAAATGAAAGAAATAATTGTAAGAAAAATCGACACAAACCTTCATTTTTCAAATATCATCAAATCAATGGTCATTCTACTAATTAATGCTATGATTTAGTAGATAAAATTCAACAACTTATTGTAACTGTATCATTAAAATACTTAATTACAATAAATTAAACTCTCATAATTTTCCTTTTACATAACATTTAAGATAATATTATGTTTCTCCTCACTATGTGACATTAGTATCTTACTTATTGGGGGCTCATTGTCATTCATGGTGGTACAATTTTATGTGCAATAATACTTAGGTAGCAACATAATAACATTTTTATTCTTGTCTCCATGCTTGGGGAGAAATAATAGCCTTTCAATCCTTCTCTTTATTAAGTGGTATCTTTTATAATGAACCCTTCTATATTGTGGACATGTTTATCCTTGATGAGGATCTTTTCCTTATCTTAGAAGAGTGTGTCTTTTTAAAATGATCTCTCTTTGCTGTCCTTGTTTCCATGCTTGGGGGATAAGAATAATATGTCATTTCACTCTCTTATTCCAAGGAATCACCCTTCCTTTGTTGAGTTGCACCTTTTATTTGATGTAATTTCTTGCAAAGAATTATCCTTCATGTGAATACATGTGTGTTCCATGTTTATGATCTTTTCTTTGTTTAAAATGGTACATCTTTTATGAATGATCTCTACATAGTGAAAGTGTGAAATCCTTCATTAAGAATCTAGTTTTTCCTAAACATTGGAGAAGGTGTGTATTATTAGTCCTCCTTTCAAAGATGTCATTTTTATTAAGGATCTCCTTTACTCTTGGAGGTAGGTCTCTTTATGCAAATATTTCTTCCTAACTTTGTTAATCATGCATCCCTCAAAAGGATCCATTTATATTTGTTGCTAGATATCTCTTTCCAACTATCTCTTCCTTTCTTAGGGAAACAAAGACTATTTAGGCATCTTTCTTTCTAGATTGAAATGCATGCATTATTGATTAGTAGATATCTCCTTGGTGTTTAAAGTGGGTATCCTTGTTTCTATCTACCTTAAGACATCAACATAGGACCATGATAATATCTTAATTAGGGGAATATATGTGGCATCCTAGTTGCATTTCAACTATCGATTATCAATTTAGGATTATTTTATCCTCATGCTTAATCCTCATCTTATATATCATTTATGGTATTATCGCATTCTCATGTTTAATCCTCATTTCATTTATCAACATGGGATTGTTTCATCTTCATGCTTCATCCTCATTTTATGCATCATTTGTATTATATGGGGTGTTCATTCTCAAAATTAGACAAAACAAAGTCTTACACGAGATGATTCATGTCTGGAACCAGACAACAACATATGTAACAGGGTGGGTAGAACTAGTAAAACAAAGTTGGACTATTCTGACTCTCCTCCCCAACATCATGACCTAGCTTTATGCAATTTGTTAGCTTATGGAATCCATGTTCTTTCTTTTCTCCCATGAACCCATAGCATAATACACTTTGCTAGTGTTGGACCATGGTTTCTGTGCTTTCAATTGGTGTACATCCTTATTCTTTCTATAAGTCCACTTGTGCTCTTGCAATAACATGCCAAGAATGATATTAGCAGTTTAGACATTTTGATTATCAAGGTCTCTTCAACTAGTTGACTTGGAGCTTTTTGTTTTAATACTAACATTGTTTTCTTTTATTTATACTTGAATGTTACTCGCATGGGTTGCTAGGATCCTATTTTTGGGGTCTTGATCATCACTGAACGTTATCCTATCCCTAGTTTGTCTTGCTCTCATATTCTCTATCTCTTCATTTCTACTTTACCAAGAGTATGACCATAAGATCATAATCCACTAAAGTGGAGGCTAAATGTAGCATCGTAAATTGTACACATTTATTAGTGTGTCTAATTTCACACTCTTCTAGCCTCCATTTTAGTCTTTCCCTTTCCTCTATGAATTATAGGAACTTTATTGATTTAAATTAATATCATGGGTCTTGTAAGGAAGTTAAGTAGCATAACAACTTCCTACACTAACCTCGAAAGGAGGGTAATGCTAAAACTCTTACAAATCATTACAAGAGTTATAGACACTTAACAAAAATAGACACAACTCAGGTCCTTCAGGCTGTGGAGTTGTTCTAAGAGATGACAGAGGAATTTGCAAGGAAATGGTTGCTGTCCCTATTGGAACCCAAACTAACCATAAAGATGAAGCAATGGCAGCTCTTCAAGGCATCCTCCTAGCTAAAAAATGGAATTGCCCCTACCTTTGGATTGGAGGGGACTCAAATAATAATATAAATTGTCTTAAGGGAATTTCAAAACATTCATGGTCGATCTACAACATCATCATCTCTGCAACAGACCTTATTAGCACCTTTAAAAAAAGCTACATTTCCCACATTTACCAGGAGGCCAATGGCTCTGCTGACTGGGCTACCAATGTGGTGGTTAACAAAGAGGAAATGACCACATGGACAGGAGAACAAGGATTCCCCGAAGATGTCAAGCAAATTATATGTAATGAGCGATATAGAAGTACTCCAAAGATTCTTGATGGATAGGATAATCATGAAAAGAACTAACTTGAGTACTTCCAGTTATTATAATAATGAGGGACTCATTCATTACAATACTAATGCCATCAGTTCCCATGCTTTCTGGGTAACTTTGATAATTCCGAAAAGCTCTTTGGTTAATTTTCTCTGCAAGTTTCAAAATTTGGCTTTGAACATAGACAACATGGGTGGTAATAGGAGGCGATATGAACCAAGTAGCTGTAAATAATGGAAATAGAAGGAGGAGGTTTGGGGTATTCTGTAGAAGGGTGGTTTCTTGAAACTCATGGAGAGACTCCATGGTCGAGATGGCATGGTCACCATTTTTTTCTGCAAAAATTGGAAGAAGGGCATGTTGAAAATGGGAGACCAAACAGTTGAAATTGATGAAGATTTAATTGCTCAAGCCACGGGCCTCACCAGAGAAGGGTGAAACTTCTACAGGGATAGGAAGGTCAGTAGGGAAGCTATTGAAAGATACCCGAATACAAAGAAAGAGAAAAAACACCTGTAAAGTTGAGAAAAACCTACTACCCGCCTAGGGCTTTTGCCAAACCCTGGCAGGAGGTCCTCTTTTTTTTAATGCGTTATATGACTCTAGATGGTAGGTTCACAAAAGTTTATGGTTATCACTTTGTTCTGCTGAATCACTTTAGGCACAATGATAAGGTTAACTTCCCTTATTTTCTACTCTGTTCGATGAATGCATCCCTTAAAGCCTATAAAGAGAACCCATTGGGTGATACTGCTATGCATCAAGGCCTAATGGTCCTAATATACGACCATCTCAAGGCCAATCAAATAGCTCAGATGAAGCCCTTTGTGGATTCTAAGGATGAGGGGTCTGATTCTATCTTCTCAGAGGAGGAGGAGTCTGATAGTGACCCTTCAACTGACACTAAGGACAGCATGGATGTCTCAGAGTATGAAAGCGAGAAAAAGAGGAAATACACAAAAACTAGACCTTCATCCTTTAAGGGCAAAAAGCCTTAAGGAAAACCCCTGATTAGAATTTTTTCAAAAGAGGATGACTCAGATGATTTTGAGGAGGAGAACCCTCAAGGGTTGCTGAAGAAGAGAAAAAAAGCTCATACCTAGACCAGGAAAAAGCATAAGAAGAAAGAGGAGATTGTCAAGGAACCGAAAGTCCACAAGCAGGTAAGGGCCCTAGAAGCTAATCAGAATCTGGAAAAGGAGACCATGGAAGAGACTCTTAGGAATGTAGACACTACTACCACCTGACATACCCCTAAAGAGGAACAGGTAACCCCTAGAAAAGTTGTCCCCCCCTCTAACCCTCCCCTCGAGGGTCTGCAAGGTTTCATGGAAACTATAGAGTGGCTTATTAATGGTTACAAGAAAGCTGTGGACGAAAACAGAAAACTCTGCAACAGAGTATGGATTCTGGAAACCATTAATACTGGGGAAGGGAAGACCATGGCCAACTACATTGAGGACCTGAAAAGCACCATTTTCAAAACTAAAAACATAAGAGATGCTTTCAACCCTAGGTTTGAAAAAATTGAGAAGGATTTGCTGGACAGGAAAAATCTTGCTGACACTATTGACCAAACTCTCTCGGATACTGTCAGCAAAATTGGTAAAATTGAGGAGTGTCTGAAGAACATTGTTGAACAGAGCCTAAGCATACTAAATATTTCAGCTAACAACACCCACACTCTCATCAGAAAACTGGATGAAGAAAAGGAAATCTTGGACATTGATCCAAAAACTGAAGGAACAGGGGAATTTCAAGGCCCCAGAACCCATACTAGAGGCAAAAAGAAGGATAAAAAACCCAACAAGGATCTAGAAGACCTTAAAGCTATCGGGGTAACTTACAACGAGCTGGTGATAAAGGCAGAGGACCCATTGAAGAAAATAAATGTGTAGTGCCTTCTGTGTTTCTTTGCTATTTTTTTTGTTTTGCTGTCCTTTTGGTTCGCTAGCCTTTTGGCCAGTCTTTTTGTATGCAGTTCTTAAGCGCTGCAATTTTTGGTGCCTTATCTTAATCTCCTATGTTAAAGGTTTCGAGTCCTGAAAACCTATTTTTTTAATTAATCAGAACAAAAATAGACACAACAGCATGCATACTACAATGCAATGATTTACATGGGGAAAACCCTTTCAGGAGAAAAAACCCAAACTCTGAAAGCTGCCCAATATATTATTCAGTAATCAACAACAAATTACAATATACTTGCAGAGAAAGATTTTCATAGGAGTACTAATCAAAGATTCAGAGATAACTCAATAGCCATAAGACTCTTACACACAACCTCTATCTCATGCACCTCAAATATAGGAGATACAATACAAGAAATCGTTAAACGGTATTACAAAACCATGGGATAAAAAACCATCCAATAAAGTGGAGCCAACCTTATATCCTATCTAGATACCCTATGGCATCTCAAGAAAAACATAGACATGTGTCCCTCTCTTTTACAACTCATTTATGTGTCTGATGCATTTTATATTTCCTATTTCAAGAGTACAAACTTCAGGAGGCCATAACTTGTGAACCTTGTGCCTAATTGATGAACCATTTCAAGTGCCAGAAAGCTCACGAAGTTCTCTATCACCTTGTAAACTGCTACAATATTTACATCCATTTTTTAAGGCATTTCAGAGCCTCTAAAGTCCTAAAAATTAAATTCAAAGCTTTCATCACACCCTCCAAAATGGAAAATTTCATATCTTCAAAAATAGTTGTGTTGGCATGTTGGCATAACTAATGAAGATGATGATGTACTGGTAAAGGATGATGTTGATATGATGAGTTCGATGGACTGTTGGTGATGATATAATTATGATATATTTTAGAATCAATGACAGTCCCAAAGACACTGAGAGGGAGGGGGAGTGAATCAGTGTCTAACCGGTTAGCATAATATTTAAACTTATTAAGAACTTTGTATCCCAAAATAGTCTACTGGTAAATGAGAATTAATGCAACAAATAAGAATAATAGAGACATCATAGAGAGCATACCATAACATAAGATATTTAACGAGGAATCCCGATGTGGGAAAAACCTCGGTGGGATTTGTGACCCCCAATATTCACTCACTGGCCAATGAATAACTATTACTTACAATGAGGGGCCTGCACTTGCAGGAAGGCTAGCAGCCTAGAGCTCACTGCTCAACTACAAAACACAAGTCTCACTGACTTACAAAATGGATTATCAAAATCCAATATAATGTACTGCTTTAGATCAGCATCAACTATGCCAGATTCAGTACTAGTTTAAGCTCAGTTTATTACCAAAACCTTCGCTGTCAACTATATCACCTTATACAAAATATTATCTATTTTCTCTCTCTTTCATCATATATTTTTTCTTCTTATCCAAATGACCTATAAGATTTCATACATATATGAGTCTTATACAATATGCCATGTCGGCTTTTACAAAAGATAATTACAATATAAAACAATAAAAAAAGTTTATTCCATGTTGACTTGAGTGTCGGTATGCTTTATTGCCACTGTCGGTGAAGTGTCTGCCAGTGTATGTAGAAGTCTATTGTTGTGTCAATAACTGCCAGTGGGTTGCCAGGTGATTGCTAGTTGGTTGCCATCAATGACAACATCAACTATTCTCATAAGAGTGTAGAATGCCACCAATCTCCCCCTTTGGAATTGATGGCAACACTAATGAGAAAAATCCAAAAATTGTTCCAAAAAATGAAGTCCAAAAAGTTTCCATAAAGATGTGCTCCCCCTGAGCAAATGATCTCCTCAGAGTAATCAATTTTTCTCTCCACTACTCCCCCTTTGACATCAATGACAAAGGTTGTCAAAAATTGTCAAATGAGTGCAAAAATTTCACCTCAAAGTCTATAACCAATTGGTTACAATCAAAAAGATATCTGCCAAAACCAAATTTAGACTCTGCATAAACCTTTTGTTGTCATTCAAAGTTGCCTCAGTCTGTTGGATTGTGTCGGTGGGATGATGCATGTGATCTTCCAGTGATCGTTCTCCCTGAAGTAATGCCTTAGTTATTTCTATTCTCTAAAAAATAAGATTTTCCAACATAGGACCAAGTTTATTTTTAAGCTCCCTGGCATTAGACCTTATCCTTGTCTTTTCTTTCTCAAGTTTCTCTAATTTTTCCTCAAAACCTGCCATCTCTTGCTGAAAAACTGATATGTGACCGGATGAACCAATTATGTTATCAGCTATGTCATTGATTTCCTTTTGTGTTTTATAGATCTCCTTATCTATGTCCGTTGTCAGAAGGTGAGGTTTGCACGTTTCCTTGTATAGCTCTTTGTACTCCAAAATTGTAGAGTTCAGTGCTAGTAATAATGTATCCATGTGTTCTGTACACTTCTTTATGGTGTCATCAAAGAATTTGTTCTTCTTTTTTTCAACTCTCTCCTTTATTGTATCCTCGTTCACTTTATCAATGACTATTACATTTTCAGCAATAAATTTGGACAATGTGTCCAATTTACCTAAAGAATCCTTAATATGATCTATGTTACAATTTGGTGCAATCAATTTAAGAATAGGTACAGTGTTATCAATTGCCTTGTAGGCCAATGCATTGAAATCCGTTATATTTTTTATTGAATCCAAAAGTACCTCTATAACATTAGTAGGTCTTAATTCACTTGCTGATGTGCCAAATGTCTGACCAATTGCCTTTATTACCTTTGTGCTTCCATTAGTTGTAACCATTTTATTTGTGTTTTCTGTTGGTGGATCAGTCTGGGTTTGCATCTCAGCTTGCAAGGGTTTCTCAAACTGTTTTGATGTCTTAGTGATTGCCAGTTTCTCTACCTCAGCATGTACCTCCACCTCAGTAGGTTTCTCAGTGAGTTCAACTATTGGTATCTCAGTCTCTGGTGGTCCTGTGCCAGCATCTATTCCTTTAATAGGTTTCTCTATTTCTAATGGTTGCTTAGGTTGAGTTGGGATCTCAACTTCAACAATCTCTATAGGTTTCTCTGCCAAGTTGCCACTATCAACATTGTCTTCCTTAGCCTCTAAACTATCCTTGTCTACAACAATATTTACTTCCTGAGTATCCACATTCATGGTGAAGAGTATCTCAGATTTAGGATTTGTGTCATCATGTGTAACACCTTCAATGTCAATAACCGATGGATCATCTGTGTGTACCGGTGCAGTATCCAAAGGTGGCGGTAAATTGTCAGTGATCTTGATGTTTGGAATACCACCAATTTTTCCTTTGCCCTTGTCCTTATCCTTCTAATACACTTTAATTGTCTTCTTCGGTCGATTCATTTCCTCTTGTTTTTCCTTCTCCACAAAAAATATATCCCAGTTATCAGCAGTCTCATCTACAATATCTTTTACTCTTCCTGCCATTAAACTTACTTGTCGGTGTCCACTGGCAAAAATAGATCAGTTAACCTCAGAAATTAATTCATCAATTTCCTCTTTTGAATTTACAAGATGTATAGCTAGAAGTTTTTCAATCTTTGGTTTCTTATCTAATTCCATCACTACAATCCTTTTTGCTTCCAATCTCCTATACAAATAATTGGGTAAGTCATCCACAAGTTCAATTAAAACCTTTTTATATATGTCCAGATGTAAGATAATATTGTTCTCAATGCTTTCCATGTCAGAATCATTAAATGTGTTATACAGTTGGTGTACATTAGCCCAATTTCCATCATCGGTTATCTCATTCGATAAATCATTCAAGGAAGGAGTAACAGGTTGTTGTTTCTTCTTTAGTGTTAGTTTCTTTGGTGGTCCCCTTACTGCCTGTTGTTTCTTCCTCAAAGTCCTTGTTCTCTTAGGTGAAGGAGAGGGTATCGGTGAAGGTTTTATCTTCTTCTTTTCAACTCTTTTAAACTTTGCTGGTTTCTCACTGTCAGTTCCAGAAGATGTGCCAACCAATGAAATGTGTGCCTTTGGTTGAAGTCCTTCAAGATCACTAGCCGATATGCCACTAATGTTCATTACATTTTCCTTGATTTCCTTAACTTTATTGGAAGCATCTCTAATAAATTTTTCTCTTTTCTTTCTTTGCTTCAATTTATTTACATCACTTTCAATAGTCTCAGCACTACCAAAAAATTGTTTTGGTGGTTCTCTTGGTGCATCTAGTAAAGCTTTTGCATATGTCTCAAGAATGTTAATATCTACCTCATATCCCATTTCAGTCACCTAGATAGTCCTAGGGAGTAGAGCCTCCATCCATGTCTCATCTCTCTTGATAACAATATAATTTTCTTTGTTATATTTTTCCACTACACTCTGTGGTAGCCTTTCTCTAGTTCTCATTTTAGCTTGGAAAGTTTTGAAGTATTCAATTATGTTGTTGTCTCTAGCAGTTCCCATGCTGGTAAAAGCTTCCTGTAATTTTTTTCCTACCAATATATCATATTCAAAGTCTTTAGGTCATGTACTAGGGATTTCCTTAGTGAAATACAACATCAAGCATACCAAAAGATTTCCAAAGCGGAATGTCCCTTTCTTATCTGCTTTAATATTTTTCAAATTGACAATGAGTTCATCTTTTAGCCATTCACACACATCTATCATTGCATTGTTGTTAACCATCTCATAAACACTATTTATACAAAGACTAGAAATTAAATTTAGCCTGTTAGCAGGTGTAGTCTTGTAACCTAGCACCATACTTACAAATCTTACATTGATGTCTTTGATATCATTCACTCTCAGTGATCTATTGTCAGATGTTTCTCTAGTTAGGGTCATTTTTTTTGTTAGGAATCTTCTTAGTCTTATCAGGTTTGCTGCCAATTGAGGGTAAACCAGTTATTGCCCTAATTGCTTGCCGGGTTATTTTGCAGACAGAATCCAACCATAAGAATTCTCCATGTGCTCTACTCAAAATAATTCTTACTACTTCCTTTGGAAATTGGGGAATGTTCGGTATCTCCACAAAACCTAGAGTTTCTATAATCGTGTGTTCAGGTTTAACAACACCATTTTCATCACAAATCACTTTAGTAAACATTTTCATCAATTCTTTGAAACCTAGTTCTTCTATATTGCAATGTATATAAATCCTAGGGTCTTCTACAAATACTACACCTTTAGGAATTTTTGAAAATGCCCCTATAGAGTCATCTTGCTTAGCAACTTCGGGAATTATCTTAAATACGGGCCTTGGGCATTTCACATTTTCCACAATAGTAGGGCTCGGAATAAACTCGGGAGCAGAAGAAGAAGCCATTGAAAAATACCTTTAGTTGCCTAATCATATTTTGAATGGCTAAAAAAATCACTCTGCACCTTCGTCTTGAATGCCTTCACTCTATTTTCATGCTCTCTTCTAATTTGAATGCTCGGTGAGTCAAAAATGAGGGAAATTAGCTGATTTATAATGACATTTCTCTCACCAACCACACTAAATGCTCGCCAGTTAAGTGAAAATTTAACACATCTACTAGTAAAGAAGAAATCTATCTTCTCACCATCAAATGAGGGTAATCTGCATGATTTTCAACTTACTGCAATACCCCCAAAGGGTTATTTCTTAGTTGGATGAAGAATCTCCTACCGGTGAAGGATTACTCTATTCTACCAGTATAGAGATAGTTTCATCAACATTATGATCTCTCTTCCTAATCCATTGTTTTGAAAATTCTTGCTTTACCTCATCTACCTTTTCTTTGCCTTTCAAACTGGATCCTTTATTGTTTGCTGGCGACGTCTTGCTTCTACAAAATTTGGCAATATGTCCACTTTTGTTACAAGCATAACAAGTCACATTATTCCTCTAAATAGCCTTTCCATATCCTACACCGGTTTGTGTTCTGCATTGATTAGATAAGTGTCCATATTTTCCACAAATATAGCATTTCACATTCATTTTGCAGTTTTTTGAATTATGACCAACTTTGTTGCATTTGGAACATTGACCGGTGGGTGTATTAATATTCTGATTGTTTCTAAATCTACACTTATTTTCTCAATGACCATATTTTTTGCAATTGAAACATTTTTCATTAAACTTATAGGCATTAGGTTGTCTTACTAGTTTGTTTTGATCTAGATTGTTTGCAGTACTAGAACTTTCTCCAACTTCAAATCCAAGTCCATTAGTATCTCCATTAGGTTTCTGACTTTTCAGCATGTCATCAAGCTCCTCTGAACTTTTCTTGAATTTCTCTTTATGTTGATTTGTAGTAGCCAACTCATTTTCCAGAATTTCCTTTTGTCTCATAAGCTCAGTTTTATCATGTTGCATGTGAATCAAATCTGTCTTTAACATATCATTTTCATGACTAAGTCTTAGATTTTCATTTCCAGCATCATTGAGTCTTCTAGTCAAGTCTTCTTCATTCTTCTTCATGTCTTCAATGTCTTTACATAACCTCATAGTCATATCTTTTATTTCATTCTTCATATTACTGTTTTCCTATCTCAACTTGTTTGCAAGTTCATTAATAGTTTCTTTTTCCTCATCATCTTTCTGCATCTTCTCATGAACTTCTTTTATTTTATTTTGTGCTATAGCAAGGTTCTCCTGAAGTCCTTGTCGTGCCCAAACTTTTGGGCAAAAAAATGGAAAACCAAATTTTTTTTGAACAACATAAACTCATAACATAGCCTACATTAAAATGAAATCAATAGAGTTTTGTCTTAACTAAGATGTAAGTAGAATCGTTCACTAATGTTTGATTAATTAACTCACTCATAAAAGTGACATTAATTAATAAGGACTAATTATGCCTTAAGAGGGTCTTCGCAATTTAATTAGATATTTCAACTAACCTAATTAAATTGCCGATAATTAAAGTTGAAGGAGAATTAGATATTAAAATTGCATCTAAATTATTCTGGGCAAATTGAATAATGTTACAGATATCTTAAATCTACAATTTAATTAATTGAGAGCACGCAAATTTCGTTATTTATATGTAGCCAAGAAGGTTTCAAATTTAATAATGTTATTTGCCAAATAATTCTAATTTATACTATAGCCAAGTTTAATTTCCCCTAAACCTTCAATTTTGACGATTTAAGAAATCTGGCCAACACTGGCCTCATAGGCTAAAAATTCGTAAAAATAATTAATAATTTTCAATCATAAATTTTCCCCAATTTAAAATATAACTTAACATCCATATTTAATTGAATATATCAAATAACTATATAGTTTCCTTAGTTGAATAATTTAAATCAATTATGCGATTAATGTAACCATATAACATTAATCTACATTTTAAATCTTATAAAATAAACTATATTAAAAATTAATTTTCTCCCAAATCGAATAAGGAGTTTTAAATTAATAACACATATGGCTAAAATTATATGGTGGAAATCTTTTTCAAGATTTGAAAAGTATTTCCCCCCCCTTCTTATTTTAATTTATATTTTAAATCTCAAACCCTAACTAGGGTTGAGTAAATATCCTCTCCTATATTTTGTTTAAAATCAACTTAATAATTCCTCTCTTTTATTTATATATTATTAGCTAACCCTAATACTTTTTGTCTTTTTATTTGAATGCAACCGTAATCCAGATTTGGATTAGGGTTGCATATTTTATCCAACTAAAAATCTTAATCTTTTTGTGTTGCCTTTACCCTAACCTGAAACTAGGTTAGGGTTTATCCTTTTCTTTTGTGTGTGTGTGTGTGCATGTTGTGTGTTATGCAGGGCCGAGACAAGGCAAGGCGGCAACCAAGATAGTGCAAGGCAGCGGCCGAGTGAAAGAGCAGAGCCCGAATGGAGGTTGGGTTTCATAGTGCAGGGCTCCCCCCTCAGACGCCACTCTGCGTACACACAGTGGTGGCGATGTCGTTCACTGTGTGCACCCACAGTGGCAGCTGGTGCCATCCACTGTGTGTACACACAGTGGCAGCCGGTGTCGTCCACTATATGTAAGCACAGTGGTGGCCGCAACACCTCCCGTGCCATCCACTATGTGTAAACACAGTGGCTTGGCCCGTGAGCTGTCCACTGTGTTAACAAAAATTGGTTCGGCCCTATGCCCCTAATTTTATTTATTATTATTTTTTTTTCCTACTTACCATGTTTAAAATGTGAATAAAAATATACATATATATATATATATATATAAACAGATTCAATCATATATCTTTGTTATATTTATGCATTTTTTTTAAATGTATATATATATATATATATATATATATATATATATCCAAAGTCTTAGGGTTAGGATCCTTTTTTTTTTAGAATAAATTTATACATTAGCATGCAGGTATGTTAGAAATGTACAGACAACCCTTAGATAGATTTAGTTATATATTTTCTTGTTTGAAAGGATTTAATTATTCATAATTAGTTTAACTTATACCTTCATTGTCTAAGACTAGATCTACATGCATTTCTTCTTTTTTTTCAAACAACAATACATTTTTTTCACAATAATACTAGCAGCAAGCTAAAGATTGTAATTAGGTTTTATTATTATTTCTTTTGTTTATAGATTAATTTTCTACTATGTATAAACAAAAGTAAAAATGATAAAAATAATAAAATTTAAATATTGCAGGTAAATACTTAAAACACATTGCATTTCTTTTTTCTTTTTAAAATGACAGTAACAACAACATTTAAATAGTGCAGGAAAATACTTAAAAACACATTGCATTTCTTTTTCTGCATCTTTCATTTCTTTACAAAAATTGCAAAAATAAACAACAATAGATTCCAGTTTAAGACAAAATTAAATAAAAATAACAGCAGCAATATATTACAGAATTTAAATAAAAATGCTTTTCATATATGAATGGTTTGAACACAAGTTGTCAAATTTTTTTACAAATGGGGAAAAATACCCAACTAGTCTCTCATCCCTAATAGATAAGGACTTAAATAAATAACACATTTCTATCTTTCAAAATAATTACAATAAATACATCTTTATTTCTTTCTTTCTGCAACTAAGTAAAATCTGCAACTCCTAGCTTTCCTTTCCAAGCAACCTGCATTTAAAAATTTAAGGCTGTGACCATGGGGTGCTCACCTCCTAGCCTAGGCTTACTAGAAACCAAATCCGAGCTCAGAGAACCAAGTATTAGATGGGTTACACTCAAGCAAACACAAACAAGCAAAGGAGAAAAACATAACAAACACATTCCCATTCCCAAGCTGAAACTTCATCACATAATGTGATGTTTTACTAGTGTGGAAGTGGACCAAGTACCTTTGAGGAGATCTGCTAAATAGTAACTCACATCCAACTCATGGTATCCAAGAACACAACAAAACTCATCTTAACCCCCATATCCTTATGACCCCCAAAGGCACACATGCCATATTTTCCCCCCTTATGACCCCCGAATGCATAAACAGAACTATGCAGCAAGGGTCACATGGACAAACCCTTGAGATCTCTCTCATGATGAGAGCCTCTCACTCTAAGGTTGTCAAACTCCTTCCACCCCCAAGACCATTTTTCCCTCCCAAGGGTAAGACGACCTTGGATACTCCCAAAGCAAAATAAAATGCATATCAAAGTAAAGGAAGAAACCACATAAAATCTTTCACAAATACAATACAAGGAAAAATTACAATATTTTCATTCAAGCATGCTACAAACAGATTTTAACATATAAGCAAGATAATGCACCTACCTTGAATCTGCCAACAGGTTTTCTAGGGATAGTTTGGAGAAGAGAAGCTCAATCCACAAAACTTTTCTGCAACACTTAGCCAATTTTTCCTATTCTCAAACTGGTTTTTTTCATTCAAAAATATTCCAAAATCTCCAAAGATGGAGAGTGGGTGATTAGCTCACTAAGCCTCAATCTCTAGCCTAAGAAGGCTTCTCTCACTCCTTCCAACCTCTTGGATAGAGTGAGGGACTCCCATTGGTTGGTCTTCCCTAGGTCTTACACACTCCCTAACCAAGGCACCTCAAGAAGAGGAATGAAATGGGGAAGAGGAATGACACAAACCAAGAAGGTTCTCTAACCAAGGATGGCACTCCTATAGATGAAATTCGTCCATCTTGGGAAAACCACTTTTTTGGGTGGTTAAACAAGCCCTAGGGGAAAGACAAATGGCCAAATTTGGCCTTCACCCATAGGTACCCCATGAGGCTTAATAAAAATTCTCCAAAACTAACTCTAGGAGTTTATTTAACCCTTAGAAAGTCCACCTAAAGTTAACCTACAGGTCAAATCTAAGTTGACCCTCCTTATGGCTCACTATCCTAGATTTCTTGGCACCTTCAAGGATAATTAGGAAATATAACAATTAAACAAAAATAAATCTCTCCAAAAAGGTGACATGACAATTGCCAACACAACATACAACATATGTGTCAAGTGACACTACAAAAATAATTCCACATCACAATTACACACATGGCAATTGTCCCTTGAACGATTTAAACAATTTAATAGATACAATTTACACACATGCAAACAATTATGTTATCAAATAAAATATGATACATATGGGGTGTTGTCTCTCCAAATAGACAACCCCTGGTTTTACGAACGTACATAGGCCTAGGCTTGATTCTCCATAATATTTCCATGGTCACATGGATAATTTCCTGCGTATCTCAATTTAAACATTAGTACTTTCCAATAGCCTCATATAATATAAAACACATAATTAAGAATACAATTCAATCACTCTGCATAGAATTGACATTATGCGATACAATTTGCCACATATTAAAGCAATTCACAAAAGCAATTCATCATAGCCTTCATAATTTAATCGATTCATAAGATATGCGAACATATTTCTAGCATCATAATAAAGCCCTGCAAATCAAATAATGACATACATCATCTCAATGTTACCCTATTCAGGTTCATATAAAATTCTATATCTATAATGCATAGAAATGAAGCATCAATATATCAATGTTATCCAATTCCGGGGATCATATAAAGTTCTATATCCATAATGCATAAAAAAATTAAGCATCCATAATAGTTCCAACATGAAAAACACTGAAATGCTAGGATGGGTCGGGGTAGGGCCTCAGACCCTCCCCCTCTAGGCATGAACGTCCTCTTGGAGTTCATCAAAAAGATGAGGGTACCGTGATCTGATACGTGTTGCATCCTCCCATGAAGTTGTAACCTTGTCATAGCAATCCTATTGGACCCTAACCTAGTCTAGCTCTCGACCTTGAAGGGCCAACGTCCTGCCAGCCAAAATGTGAATGGGCTCCAAAGCTAGCTGCCCGTTGGACTCCACCTGCAAGGCATCCCAATCTAAAATATGAGACTCATCATAGATATACTTCCTCAAAACTGATACATGAAACACATCGTGGATGCATGACAGGCTAGGTGGCAAAGCTAGGCAATAAGAAACTGGTCCTATCCTCTCAAGGATCTCAAAAGGTCCGATAAAGTGAGGTGTGAGCTTAGAACCCTTTCCATAACGGATTGGACTCTTATGCGGCCGCACTCTCAGAAAAACTCTGTCTCCAACCATGTAACTCTAGTTTGTCCTCTTTGTATCTGCATATTTCTTCTACCTATCCTGTGCCTCTCTAAGGTGCTGTCTAATCAAAATTACCAACTACTCCATATCACAAACCATCTCAAGACCTATGGCCACTCTATCCTCAATACGGTCCCAACTCAAAGGTGTCCTGCAAGGTCTGTCGTACAAAGCCTGAAAATGTGGCATCCCCAAAGAAGTGTGATGCCCATTATTATAGGAAAACTCTACTAAATGAAGGTACTCCTCCCATCTGGTCTGATGATCCGTGATGTACATGTAGAGCATATCCTCTGACACATGGTTAACCCACTCTATCTGTCCATTCGTTTCTAGATGATAAGTTGTGCTGAAATTGAGCTTGGTGCCCATTGCTGCCTGTAATGCCTTCCAAAAGGAAGAAGTGAAGATGGAATCCCTGTCAGAAATAATCTTGTGTGGAACGCCATGAAGCCTGACAATGTCTCACAAAAACACCTGTGCCACTGCTGGTGCTGTGAAGGTAGTCCGGACTGGTGAGAAGTGGGCCACCTTGGTCAACTTGTCAACTATCACCAAGATAGAATCATGGAGATGAGATGACATGGGAAGACCAATGATGAAATCCATGGATATAGTATCCCACTTCCACTTTGGTATAGCATGAGACTGGAGCAACCCACCTAGATGGCGGTACTCTTCCTTGACTCTCTGACACTCAAGGCATCGAGATACTAACTCAGTGATAAGCTGTTGCATACCTGGCCAATGATATAACTATCTCAAGTCTACATGCATCTTCTTAACCCTGGGATGTCCTGCATAAGGAGCTCTATGAGCCTCCATGACAATGAACTCCCGCAATCCCCTAGTAGAAGGTACATAGATGCACTCTCTATGCCGTAATAGTCCATCGGACTCTAATGAGTAATCCACATACTTCCCCTCCAGGGTCTCCTGAGATCGAATCCTCTGACAAACCTCTATATACCATCCATCCTCTGGCAACTGCTGCAATATACAGTCTCTCAAATCTGTGCTCATAGATATGGAGTATACCTCATGTCGTCTCCTACTCAAGGCATCTGCCACTACGTTCTCCTTCCCTTTGATGTAGTGGACATCAAAATCATACTCGCAAAGGAACTCCATCCATCTCCTCTAACGGGCATTAAGATTAGGCTGGGTAAAGATGTACTACAAATTCTGATGGTCTAAATGAAGCTCAAAGTGATGACCCAAAAGGAAGTGTCTCCACCTCACAAGTGCATGTACTACTGTTGCAAGCTCTAGGTCGTGCGTAGGGTAGTTAAGCTCTTAAGTCTTAATTTTTCTAGACTCATACGCTATAACTCTACCCTCTTGCATAAGGACTGCTCCTAATCCATCCAAGGAAGCATCTGTGCATACCATGAAATCGGTTGTGGGGTCTAGCACAATAAGAATAGGTGCACTAGTGAGTGCCCTTTTTAGATCCTGAAAAACACTCTCACACTTCTCTGTCCACTAGAATTTCTTTCCCTTTCGCTAGAGGGATGTGATGGGGTGTGTAACTCTGGAAAATCCCTCAACAAAGCATTTGTAGTACCCTGCTAGACCCATGAAGCTCCTGACCTCTGTCACACTAGTTGGCACAGGCCAATCCATAATAGCTCTGATCTTTGATGGGTCAACTGAGATCCCATCACCGGATATAACATGTCCAAGGTACTTGACCTCTAATCTAAAGAAAGCACACTTTGACAAACTGCTGTACAATTGGTTGTCCTTCAAGTACTACAAAACCTACCTCAAATGCTCTTCATGCTCCTTCTCATTTCGAGAATATATCAATATATCATCAAGGAACACAATCACAAATAGGTCAACGAAAGTGCAGAATACCCCATTCATGAGACTCATGAATACAATTGGAGCATTCATAAGACTGAATGAGACCACAGTGAACTCATAGTGGCCATATCTAGTGCGAAATGCGGTCTTGTGGATATCACTCTCCACAATCCTCAACTGATGATACCTTGACTTCAGATCTATTTTGGAAAACACTTTAGCACCCTGAAGCCGATCAAACAAGTCATCGATCCTAGGCAAGGGATAACAATTCTTGATGGTTACTTTATTCAGTTTCCTATAATCCATGCATAACCGAAGGGACCCATCCTTCTTCTTCATGAAGATGACTAGTGCGCCCCAAGGGGAGATGCTAGGATGAATGTGACCCTTCTCTAAGAGTTCCTCTAGCTGCATCTTGAGCTCATTAAGCTCATGTGTGGTCATCCTATAAGGTGCTCTCGAAACTGGCTCGGCTCCTGGCACCAAATCTATGTGGAAGTCAATCTCTCTGCTAGGTGGCATACCGGGTAGCTCAGTTGGAAACACATCTGCAAATGCCTCAAGGATAGGATGATCATCTGGGGAAGGCTCCCTCTCATTTTCTTCGTCTCTATCATTGATGGTGATAGCAAACAACTGGCATCCCTTTTGCATGCTTCACTTAAGCTACATAGCGGAAATCATACGAAGAGTCACGGGTCTCTAAATCCCAGTGATTACTATGGGAGCACCATGATCATCCTCACACTTGATCTTTTTCAAGTGACAATCCATCTTGGCCCTATGGGTGTAAAGTCAATCCATGCCAAGTATGACACCATAAGATCTGAGTGGTGTAACTCTAAGGTCTACTAAGGTGGTGGTATTACCAAACTGGAGTGGACATCCCCTAACCTCTAAATCCACTGACACTCTAGCCCTTGAAGCTAACTCCACTTCCCAGCTGACACCTTGCCTAACTGCCACTAGCCCGCAACGCTCCACAACCAATGGAGATATAAAGGATTCAGTCGCTCCTGAGTCAAACAATATAGAAATACCGATACCTCTAATCATACCTACAGCCTCAATGACTGTGGCCTGGTGCTCTACTTGGCAGTTGTCAACCACTGCAAAGACTCTATGGGACTTGCCCATATCTCCAACTATAGGCTTTGATGTTGTCATCCTTTAACTACCCACCATCTGACCCTGCGGGCACTCTCTTACCATGTGCCCCATGGATCCACATGTGAAACAAGCACTATGTGCCAGAAACTGTGCACCCTAAGGCCTAGAGAAAGGTTGCCCACCTGTCTTGCTCGAACCACTATACCCACCCCTAGAGGACTGTTGAGTCCATGCCAGAGGTGTGTATGTACCCTGTGCTCTCTCGTCACACCTAGGACCCTATGACTACCACTGCTTGGGCTTGGAGCCTTACTGTCCTTGAGGGGACCTCTGTCTCTGACTTTGTTGTGACTGTTGTGGAGGAGGGGGTTTATAGGACCTCGATGCATTTCTGTGGTTGCCTTTCCAATGGGGTTTCTGAAACCCGAAAGACTGGGGTGTCGGGTTTTGGTTCTAAAACCAATCCCTCGTGTCCTATGGCCTGACTTGAATCTCCTCAGCTATCAAGGACTTCTCCACGACAACCCAAAGGTTTCTTGGAGTGGCCATCCTCACCGATCTTGCTATCCCGGCGTTCAGTCCCCTGACAAAACAGTTGATGAGCAGCTTCTCATCCTTCAAGTAATCTACATAAGGTAGGAGCTTAATAAACTTGCTCTCATACTGGGTCACTGAGAGACCCTTCTACTGGAGGTCATGGAACTCATCGATCCTATGTTGCCTGAAGTGCTCTAACAGGTATCTCTCCCTGAACCTCTCTGTGAAGATTTCCCAAGTGAGGGTGTCTGTAGTTAGGCCACACTTGTATCCCTCCTGTCTCCACCATGTGGAGGCCATTCCTCTCAAAAGGTGGATTGCATCTCATGCCTTTAGATTGCTTTCGTAAGAACGCAATGCGAAGCACTAATCTAGGCTCAAAAGCCAAGCCTCAGCTTCTACCTCATTGGTAGATCCCCCAAAAGATGGTGGTTGGAGGTGTAAAACGTCTCTGATCAAATCTCCTGGTTCTTGACATGCTCTCTCAAAGTACACAAGTGCTACTAACGGAGGTGGTTCAAGTAGATGAACGGACTCAGGCTTATGCTCAGCCTGACCCTCTATGGGATTAGGAGGTGGAATCCTACTCTGTTCCCTATCTGCTGACCTATGGCTCCCTAACTTCTGGTTTTCTGCATGATGGTCAACTGCTAGGAGCCTATCCTGCACTATCCCAATCAGGTTCTGAAGTGCTAATAAGATGTCTCAGTTTGGGTCAACTGGTGGTTTGAGAGGGGCCTTCGGGTTCCCTTCATACCAAAATGTTGTGCCCAAACTTTTGGGCAAAAAAATGGAACAACAATTTTTTTTTTGAACAACATAAACTCATAACATAGCCTACATTAAAATGAAATCAATAGAGTTTTGTCTTAACGAAGATGTAAGTAGAATCGTTCACTAATATTTGATTAATTAACTCACTCATAAAAGTGACATTAATTAATGAGGACTAATTATCCCCTAAGAGGGTCTTCACAATTTAATTAGATATTTCAACTAACCTAATTAAATTTTTGCTAATTAAAGTCGAGGGAGAATTAGATATTAAAATTGCATCTAAATTATTCCAAGCAAATTGAATAATGTTGCGGATATCTTAAATCTACAATTTAATTAATCGAACACATGCAAATTTCGTTATTTATATTTAGCCAAGAAGGTTTCAAATTTAATAATGTTATTTGCCAAATAATTCTAATTTATACTATAGCCAATTTTAATTTCCCTTAAACCTTCAATTTTGACAATTTAAGAAATCTGGCCAACACTGGCCTCATAGGCTAAAAATTTGTAAAAATAATTAATAATTTTCAATCATAAATTTTCCCCAATTTAAAATTTAAATTAACGTCCATATTTAATTGAATATATCAAACAAATATATAGTTTCCTTAGTTGAATAATTTAAATCAATTATGTGATTAATGTAACCATATAACATTAATCTCCATTTTAAATCTTATAGAATAAACTATATTAAAAATTAATTTTCTCCCAAATCGAATAAGGAGTTTTAAATTAATAACACATATGGCTAAAATTATATGGGGGAAATCTTTTTCAAAATTTGAAAAGTATTTCCCCCCCCTTCTTATTTTAATTTATATTTTAAATCTCAAACCCTAACTAGGGTTGAGTAATTATCCTCTCCTATATTTTGTTTAAAACCCACTTATTAATTCCTCTCTTTTATTTTTATATTATTAGCTAACCCTTATACTTTTTGTCTTTTTATTTGAATGCAAACCCTAATCCGGATTTGGATTAGGGTTGCATATTTTATCCAACTAAAAATCTTAATCTTTTTGTGTTGCCTTTACCCTAACTCGAAACTGGGTTAGGGTTTATCCTTTTTAGTGTGTGTTATGTAGGGCCGAGACAGGACAAGGTGATGACCGAGATAGGGCAAGGCGGCGACCAAGTGAAAGGGTGGAGGCCGAATGGAGGTTGGGTTTCACAGTGCGGGGCTCCCCCCCAGATGCTACTATGTGTACACACAGTGGCGGCGGTGTTGTCCACTATGTGCACCCACAATGGCGGCCAGTGTCGTCCACTGTGTGTACACACAGTTCCGGCTAGTGCCATCCACTATGTGTAAGCACAGTGGCGGCCATGGGCCATCCACTATGTCTACACACAGTGGCGGCACCTCCCATGCCATCCATTGTGTTAACACATAGTGGTTCGGCCCTATGCCCCTAATTTTGTTTATTATTATTTTTTTCCCTTATTTACCATGTTTAAAATGCAAATAATATATATATATATACATACATTTTTTTAAAAAGCACATTTGTTATATTTATGTGCTTTTTAAAAAAATGTATATATATATATATATATATATATATATATATATATATATATATATATATATATATATATATATATATATATATGCATATCCAAACTCTTAGGGTTAGGATCTTTTTTTTTTTAACAATAAATTTATACATTAGCATGTAGGTATGTAAGAAATGTACAGGAAGCCCTTAGATAAATTTAGTTGTATATTTTCTTTTCTGAAAGGATTTAATTATTCATAATTAGTTTAACTTATACCTTCTTTGTCTAAGACTAGATCTGCATGCATTTCATTTTTATTTTTTAAACAACAATACATTTTTTTGACAGTAATACTAGCAGCAAGCTAAAGACTATAATTAGGTTTTATTATTATTTCTTTTGTTTATAGATTAATTTTCTGCTATGTATAAATAGAAGTAAAAATGACAGAAATAACAACATTTAAATATTGCAAGTAAATACTTAAAACACATTGCATTTTTCTTTTCTTTTTAAAATGATAGTAACAACAACATTTAAATATTGCAGGAAAATACTTAAAAACACATTGCATTTCTTTTTCTGCATCTTTCATTTCTCTACAAAAATTGCAGAAATAAACAACAACAGATTTCAGTTTAAGACAAAATTAAATAAAAATAACAGCAGCAATATATTACAGAATTTAAATAAAAATGCTTTTCATATATGAATGGTTTGAACACAAGTTGTCAAATTTTTTTACAAATGGGGAAAAATACCCAATTAGTCTCTCATCCCTAATAGATGAGGACTTAAATAAATAACACATTTCTATCTTTCAAAATAATTACAATAAATACATCTTTATTTCTTTCTTTCTGCAGCTAAGTAAAATCTGCAACTCCTAGCTTTCCTTTCCAAGCAACCTGCATTTAAAAATTTAAGGCTGTGACCATGGGGTGCTCACCTCCCAGCCTAGGCTTACTAGAAACCACCCTTGAGCTTGGAGAACCAAGTCTTAGATGGGTTACACTCAAGCAAACACAAACAAGCAAAGGGGAAAAACATAACAAACACATTCCCATTCCCAAGCTGAAACTTCATCACATAATGTGATGTTTTACTAGGGTGGAAGTGGACCAAGTACCTTTGAGGAGATCTATTAAATAGTAACTCACAGCCAACTCATGGCATCCAAGAACACAACAAAACTCATCTTAGCCCCCATATCCTTATGACCCCCAAAGGCACACATGCCATATTTTCCCCCCTTACGACCCCCAAATGCATAAACAGAACTATGCAGCAAGGGTCACATGGACAAACCCTTGAGATCACTCTCATGATGAGAGCCTCTCACTCTAAGGTTGTCAAACTCCTTCCACCCCCAAGACCATTTTTCCCTCCCAAGGGTAAGACGACCTTGGATACTCCCAAAGCACAATAAAATGCATATCAAAGTAAAGGAAGAAACCACATAAAAACTTTCACAAATACAATACAAGGAAAAATTACAATATTTTCATGCAAGCATGCTACAAACAGATTTTAACATGTAAGCAAGATAATGCACCTACCTTGAATCTGCCAAGGGGTTTTCCTAGGATAGCTTGGAGAAGAGCAACCCAGTCCACAAAACCTTTCTGCAACACTTAGCCAATTTTTCCTATTCTCAAACTGGTTTTTTTCCTTCAAAAATATTCCAAAATCTCCAAAGATGGAGAGTGGGTGATTAGCTCACTAAGCCTCAATCTCTAGCCTAAGAAGGCTTCTCTCACTCCTTCCAACCTCTTGGATAGAGTGAGGGACTCCCATTGGTTGGTCTTCCCTAGGTCTTACACACTCCCTAACCAAGGCACCTCAAGAAGAGGAATGAAATGGGGAAGAGGAATGACACAAACCAAGGAGGTTCTCTAACCAAGGATGGCACTCCTATAGATGAAATTCGTCCATCTTGGGAAAACCACTTTTTTGGGTGGTTAAACAAGCCCTAGGGGAAAGACAAATGGCCAAATTTGGCCTTCACCCATAGGTACCCCATGAGGCCTAATAAAAATTCTCCAAAACTGACTCTAGGAGTTGATTTAACCATTAGAAAGTCCACCTAAAGTTAACCTACGGGTCAACTCTGAGTTCACCCTCCTTATGGCTCACTATCCTATATTTCTTGGCACCTTCAAGGATAATTAAGAAATATAACAATTAAACAAAAATAAATCTCTCCAAAAAGGTGACATGACAATTGCCAACACAACATACAACATATATGTCAAGTGACACTACAAAAATAATTCCACATCACAATTACACACATGGCGATTGTCCCTTGAATGATTTAAACATTTTAATAGATACAATTTACACACATGCAAACAATTACGTTTACAAATAAAATATGATACATACGGGGTATTGTCTCTCCAAATAGACAACCCCTGGTTTTACGAATGTACATAGGCCTAGGCTTGATTCTCCATAATATTTCCATGGTCACATGGATAATTTCCTGCGCATCTCAATTTAAACATTAGTACTTTCCAATAACCTCATATAATATAAAACACATAATTAAGAATACAATTCAATCACTCTGCATAGAATTGACATTATATGATACAATTTGCCACATATTAAAGCAGTTCACATAAGCAATTCATCATAACCCTCATAATTTAATCCATTCATAAGATATGCAAGCATATTTCTAGCATCATAATAAAGTCCTGCAAACCAAATAATGACATACATCATCTCAATGTTACCCTATTCAGGGTCATATAAAATTCTATATCTATAATGCATAGAAATGAAACATCAACATATCAATGTTATCCAATTCCGGGGATCATATAAAGTTCTATATCCATAATGCATAAGAAAATTAAGCATCCATAATAGTTCCAACATGAAAAACACTGAAATGCTAGGATGGGTCGGGGTAGGGCCTCACAGTCCTTTAATGAATTCCTGTGCAGCCCTTAGATAATCTTCAAGTTTGATATTCTTCAATTTCTCTACATCATAATCTACAAGAGCTTCTTCCATTTGTTTTCTTAAGTTCTCCATCTGTACCGGTGTCAGAATCTTCCTCAACCAATTAGGCTTTTGAAAATAAAGTACAAGGCTCTAATACCAATTGTTAGAATCAATGAAAGTCCCAATGACACTGAGAGGGGGGGTGAATCAGTGTCTAACCGGTTAGTAGAATATTTAAACTTATTAAGAACTTTGTATCCCAAAACAGTGTACCAGTAAATGAGAATTAATGTAGCAAATAAGAATAACAGAGACAACATAGAGAACACACCATAACACAAGATATTTAATGAGGAAACCTGACATGGGAAAAATCTCAGTGGGATTTGTGACCCAAAATATTCACTCACTGGCCAATGAATAAATATTATTATAATGAGGGGCCTACACATATAGGAAGGTAAGCAGCCTAGATCTCACTGTTCAACTACAAAACAAAATTCTCACTGACTTACAAAATGGATTATCAAAATCCAATACAATGTACTGCTTCAGATCAACATCAACTATACCAGATTCAGTACCAGTTTAAGCTCAGACTATTACCAAAACCTTCGATGTCAACTATATCACCTTATACAAAATATTATCTATTTTCTCTCTTTCTTCATATATTTTTTCTTCTTATCCAGATGACCTATAAGATCTCATACATATATGAGTCTTTTACAATATGCCATGTCAGCTTTTACAAAAGATAATTACAATATAAAACAATAAACAAACTTTATTCCATGTCAGCTTGAGTGCCGGTATGCATTATTGCCATTGTTAGTGAAGTGTCTGCTGGTATATGTAGAAGTCTATTATCAGTGCCCGTGGGTTGCCAGGTGATTTCCAGTTGGTTGCCATCAATGACAACATCAACTATTCTCATAAAAGTGTAAAATACCAATAATATGATGACTATATGATTAGTTATTTGTATTGTCATTGATGGCAACCATGTTTGTGTATGTTTGTATGTTATCTAAGTCTATCAGTTAAGTCTAACCGGTAATTAATTGAATTGGATAGCAAAACTACTAAGTAGCAGTCAAGCAATTAACTGGTAAGAAGGAACAGAGAAGGAGATGGTTGCGCTAGAGATTCATCTTGAGTTAGGTGTTGTGGTTTGATATGTATGTTAATGACATTTTAATGAGTCTATGACTGAACCACATCATGTTTGGAGAACTGGAAGTCATGTTTGTAATTGACTGTTGTATATTTAGTGTAGGGTTTGAAAACCGATAACAAGATATTTGACCAGTGATGTTTTATGGTTTGGTGGTGATTCTTTTCATGTTATTAACTTAGTGGTGATGTGGTAGAATCTGTGTGAATGGCTAAGATGTTGTTTGAGCACGATCAAGGAGTGAATTTCTTGGGAAACAATGAAGTGCTTAGCAGAATGTGATAAGAGTTTTGACAACTTATCAGATTGATGTGCGGTGATGTGTTATGATCATTCAACAATTGTAATTGTCTTGAAATTTGTTGTAATAATTTGTGTGATGATCTGTAATAATTTGTAATGATCTGATATGATCTATGATGTAGATTCATTATAAGTTAGGGTTGTGTAACTAACCTAATTGTGAAGTTTATTTAGGTCTAGTTCGAGAAGGTTTATTGTGTCGATGATTAGAGAAGAAGAGTGTGGTTAACTAGATTGAGATGTCTACATGAGAGAAGCTTATTGGAGCTGAAAAGGATCTATAATAGCAAGCTATAAAGTGTTGAGACTAGATCATTTTTATCTATTGTTTCCTAATAGTTCCAGTGGTATTAAAATCCCTTAACCAGGTAGGTCCTAAAAGGCATGATCTTGTAAATCCCTTCATCAGGTGGCTCATTAATTTGGGTTTAAATCCTTTAGCAAGGTTACTTCTAATAGGGTATAGCTCTTAACAGGGCTGATGTTAAAATCCCTTCATCAGGTGACTCCTAACATGGTTTTCTCTTAACCGAGCATGATCCTAACCGAGCTAGGCTCTTAATAGGGCGTATTCTAAAAGAGTACAAATCTTGTGGGTACTAATTCCCACCCTGGTTTTTCCCATTTGGGTTTCCACGTGAAAAATATCAGTGTTCATATGGTGGTTGATTTATTTATGTGTGGTTTTGATATCATTTCATTACTTACATGTTGATGAGCATATGAATATGTAGTTTGGTAAATCTATTTTAAGTGATTGATTAAGTGGATATTGGTACTGGTTATGAACTGTTTTGTGAAGTATTTTGTAGATTGGTGAAAAGTTGCAATTTATTGTTATTACTAATTCACCTCCCCCCTCGGCAATAACCACATTCTCATGCAATAATAATGATCTTATGACGAAACTTTACTAGAATACTTATCTAGCTAACCAGAAGAATTGGGGAGAATTTCGCACCATTTTGTGCTCAAATAAAAACTTACTATAAATAGTAACCTCATGTAAATGTAAGGTTAAGAGACCATTTTTTTCCAAAAGGTCATATTCCATTTTATTACATGAACACACTCTTATTTGGGCCCTTAATTATAGGTATTGCCTTTTATTATTTTAATCCTGATTCAATCCTAATCTTACCCTAGTTTCAACTCTCAAATCATATTTCGCATATCTACACATCTTAATTTGAGACACCATACTGGATTTAGTATTAGAATCATGATAGATCACAACCCTCAAAAATTGAAAAAAAGTTGGTCAGACCAGGTAGTATACTACTTGATCATTAACTTTTTCCCCTGAATTTTAAGAGTTTAATTGGGCAATGTTATTCTATTCAAATGTAGATTTGTGTTAAAATATATCAATTCTAAGTTGGCCTAATGGTGATTTTAGTTATGAAATCCCTATATATGGCATCTTTCTCAATTTAGTTTCAATATGATAATTTATGCTAACATTATCATCAATTCAAGAGCAATTCTTTTTCCTCAAGAGAAAATTTGAGTCGAGTAGAAAACTACATCACTTGAGGCAAATTTATATTAAGTTTAAATTATAATTTCATGATGTATTTTATGTGATTTATCATGTTATTACATCAACACATGGAGGAGTTATCCTAAAGAGCATTGCACCACCAATTGAAGATATAATCATTTACATTCAAGAATTTCAACCTTTCCCTCAAAACGCAAGCCTTTCCAATTTAGTTCAAGTTCACTTTCTATTTCAATTAGGGTTAATTCCAAAGCCGAGGTTTGAACTAAGACAAATCCCTATCCACAACATAGTTTCCCTTCTTTTGATGTTTAGGTGACAGATTTGAGAGTTGTGAAGTTAGAAAAGGATAAAGGAGACTAAAACAAATAAAATTGTCTTTTGCAGTTTAGTTACAAAGACCCTCTAGGACCAGGCCGAAATTGTAGGACTAAGGAAAATTTGGAAGAGCAAAGTGACAGGCACCCCAATCCCAGACAATTTTTTGATCACCAATGGACTCGGTATCTCTTGCCATTTCCGAAAAGACCCAACTTGCCTATGTTTGCAGTTGAAGAACTAGGTGACCACCACCACGGTCCCAACAAATTTTCTCAAATTTTTAGGTATAGGTTTTGATCTTCTTCTTCTACTCAGATACCAGTTTACAACTCTATTTAACTTCTGCAATAGTTTGTTTTCATCATTTCATTTCAATTTCTCATTGCTTGTTATAGATTTAGCATTTGCAATTCAAACACAATTTCAACTAAAACAAAAGGGAAAATAGGACCTTAATCAATATTCAACCCTTTTCTTGATAGAATTGAGATTGAATCTATTGAGTTTATGCTCCTTTTAATGTAATCTTTGTGAAATTTAGACCATTTCCTAGTTTACAAAGTGTGTGAGGTGAAAAATGATGATAACAAACTATTGTAAAACCACAAAGATCGAACCGCAAAAAAATCCTAGTTCTACAATAAAACGTTCACCATACACCAATGAAGAAACCTAAGAACATGCAAGTTAACAAATTGAAACAATAATACCATTTGTAGGCCAAGTAGGGTTTGATCTTCATTGTATCCTATCTCCATTGATTTTGTTTGATATATTTGCTCTCAGATTTTGTATTATTCACAAGAGCTCAAAAAAGAGCAGATTATGGTTGTAAAGTCACTTGATTACATAAAGATTATTGGATCGGATTAGGATTGTGAAATGATAAAGGAATACTCTTATATAGAAGACACTTTAGAAAATGGATGGATAAGATTAAGAGGTGAAAGAAATAAATGGTCGGCTAAGATTAAAGGGTAGGTAGAGACAATGATGAAATGATAAGAGGCTAGTTTGGAAAAAATAAGAGATAAATGACACGTGTAATGAAGAGAAAAATCTAATGAATTAATTAAATAAATAAAGATTTATTTAATTAATAGAGGAAGTGGGACCAATTAAATAAATAAATAAAATATTTATTTAATTTAGGGAAAACATTATTTAAATAAATAAAAATATTTATTTAAATAAGGAAGGGGCTAGAAGAGGATAAGTGAATTAATTAAATAAATAAGAATTTATTTAATTAATAGAAGACATAGGGTAAAATAATTAAATAAATAAAATATTTATTTAATTAAGCCGAGACAATTTTAAGTGTCTACACAAAGCATAACTTGTGAAACCTATTTTTTCATCCATTACACTCCTATCCTCCATGATCTTTTATTCAATATGGTTGCTCTCATATTTGTGTTGCACTTGCACAAGAGTTCAAGGAAGAATGGAAGTGGTTGTGGTGATGTAAAGATATGATGCAAAGATGATGTAATGATGTACGCTAGAATGATTTCGATAGAATGTAAGTATGCAAGTTAAGTATGCTATATGAAAAATGAGAGGAGGAAGCCTCTTTTATAGCAAAAATCCTAAAAATAGTGCTAACAATGGCCAAGATCACCTAGGTGAAAGAGACTCAATAGGATTGAAGGGTAGGTAAAGATGAAAGGAGGAGATTAAAAGGTGGCAAGGTAAAATATAAAGTTGAATAGGATTAAGAAGTTAAATTAAAATGGAGGCCTAAGATTGAGGAGTAGGTATTTGGAAAGATGTGTTGTCATGTGGATAAGAAGAAAAAGGTAAATGAAATAATTAAATAAATAAAAGTATTTAGTTAATTAATAGAAAAAGGGCCACATAAATTAAATAAATAAAATATTTATTTAATTTAAAAAAGATGGAATGAGAATAAATAAATAAAAATATTTATTTAAAATGGAAAGAAGAGGCTTAGTGGATTAATTAATTAAATAAAAATATTTATGTAATTAATAGTAGAAAAGACTAATGAATTAATAGTAGAAATGGTTACCATTGTGAAAGGAACAATGTTTAAATTGATGTGCTTTTAGTTCTCTACATCAGTTTAATGTCTAACCCACCAATTGTCCATGTATGTATATCATGTCAATTGTGCAAACTCTTAAAAGGTGTGTCATTGATCAATGTTAAGTAACATGGCATGTGGTGGAAGTGGCTATCTAGCAATGTTCCTTTTATATAACTTGCTAAATAGTTGGTTGTATAGTAAATTTGATATGTAGGACCCAAAGATGTTATAAATGTGATTTTATTTTAAAATATTAAACTAGATAAGGACAAGTAGGACCTGCTTATTTTAAAAGGTTTAATTTATAAATTGAAATAGTATAATGTATATTTATTAACTAAATAAATGTTAGTAAATTTGTTAAAAGCAATATTTAAATAATTAATTATTAGCAAGTTGATTGGTGGACAAAAATTTCATCTAATATCTAGGCCTTCACATTGTTCAAAGAGTATAACAATATTTTTTATTTATTTTTAAACTATTATATAGATTACTTTGTTTTATCTGATTAAAAAATTAATATTCTAATTTTTAGGAAATAATTTTAAGAACTTGCAATTGTAATTTACATTAAATGAGAATTTATAGCTGGTACTAATGGATTTAATCTATGAATTATAATTAATATTAAAATTGTTGTTAAAGTTGATGTTGTAGCTATGGGTGAGAGTATTTTAAGGAATGACCCCATGCTTTCTTTGCAAATTGCACATTCCATTTCCATCACCACTTGAAACAAAATTTTTTTGGTAGAAATCATAATAGAGTTGGTCATTCATGTTGTGGTTTGATAGTGTAGTCATTATTAGTCGTACAAACATGGAAAATGCATGGAATTTATGCATCAACTACCAAATTTTACCCATCTTCATATTTCATACAAGAGAATCAATCAAATGAAAATTTTTAATTGTAGCAAAAATTGTAGAAATGGACAAACAATAGTCAAAACTACCAAGAATACAAAGCTATGAAAAGAGAATCAACAATGCCTACAACCAGAAAAAAGACAACCATAAAAATAACAAATATAGAATACTATTCATCACATAACGATACGAAAATAATGTTGATCAAAGAGAATCAATAAAGCATACAATCATAAATGAGCATAATAATACCTCTTATTGATGTAGGGCATCCACGTGGATTGACTCCAAATTTTAAATTTAATTTTTTCTCTTCCTATGCGTTAGATTTTGGAAGGCTTGTCCCAAAGTAGTCAAGTCGTGTTTGACTCTAATTTTAGACAATTATAAATGGGTTGTGTAGACACCTGCAATTGTCCTGCTTAATTAAATAAATATTTAATTTCTTTAATCACTTTATCCTAAGTCTTCTACTAACTAAATAAATTCTTATTTATTTAATTAATTCATTTATCCTCTTCTAGCCTTTCCCTATTTAAATAAATATTTTTATTTATTTAAATTGTCCTTCCTTAAATTAAATAAATAATTATTTATTTAATTGGCCCCACTTCCTCTATTAATTAAATAAATCTTTGTTTATTTAATTAATTCATTAGCTTTTTCCTTCAATGGCACATGTCATTAATCTCTTAGTTTTCTATACCTACCCTTCAATCCTAGCTGACCATTTATTATTTCACCTCTTAATCATATCTCTAAGTTTTCCAAGGTATTCTCTATATAAGAGGATTCTTTCATATTTTATCAATCCTAATGAGAAATTTAGAAATTTGGCAATCTAACATTCGAGCATATTCTTTTTATTCTAGCATTCTTATCTTGCATCCATTATATTTCAAATATTCATTCACCATAGCTTCTTGTGCATGTGCTTCTGAGAGCATCATTTTTAAACACAAGATCTTGGTTGATAGAAGTGCAATGGAGTAATTTTTAGCATGCATGTGTGTTTTAGTTTAGATTTTATTTTGCATTGTGTGTGTTTTGTAAGTACTCTATTGAGGATGTTCAAATAAATCTAGATCTTGTCCCATAAGATCTCAGATATATTTTTCTCATCTACAGGCTGAAAAGTAATGTATGGAGGTGGGTTAACATCTTCTCTCCTTTTAGGTATTTTTGGGAATTATTTTTGGGGTAGAGTGTGTGGGTGCCTTTAGAAAAGTTGTTGTAGCATTTAGAGGAGTAGTTTTTTGAGTTTGTAGAATTTTTTTTTGGGAGATTTGGTTTTTGGATAGGTTTTGGGTGTTTGGTCTAGATTCGAATAAAAAGAGAATACTGGAAACAATTTTATTTTGTTGTTGATAAACCAATATGTTTGCAGTTCTATTATTAGATCAAATCAGTTTTGGGGATTATATTCATCAGTCCATAGGCTACAATCTCATCTATTGCAGATTTGTGGAGATAAGGTCTCATTGTTGAGAATATTGAATAAAGATATTGACTTCTAATTTATATATTTTTACTTCTATTTTCATAGTATTTTAGTTGCATTTGAGTTGCATTTGTGGAGACAAGGTCTCATTATTGAGGATTTGTGTTGAATTTTATTACATCATTCATATCAGAGCCAAAAGATTCTAAGTGTGTAGGTAGTTTCATCGAAGGGAGGCAACTTGCACCAAGATCGAGCTTGTGGGTGCTGTCAAAATGTATGCAAGAAGAGAACCATTTGGTTCGAGTAGAGTTGCAACAAGAAATGGAGGAAGAAAACCTATAGAAGTGAACTGCATTGATGATTTTATAACTCTTAGTTGGTCGATTGAAGCCCTACATGAATATTGTTGAAGAGGGTTTGCTTATAGGAGAGCACTTGAAAGTAGAGATGAAGAGATTAAAGAAATTTAGAAGAAGAAAATGTTGAAGATAAAGCAGAAAGAGAATATTTAAATAATCCTCCTATTAAAACATTAATAAGGATGGGAAAGAAACAAAAGATTGAATTTCCTACCTTCAATGGTAACTTTGATCTAGAGGAGTTTATAGGTTGAATAAATGATATGGAGGAATACTTCAAATTTGAAGAAGTGGAAGATTTAGTTAGAATAAAGTTTTCAAAAACCAAATTGAAAGGCAGTGCTACAATTTGGTGGAAAGAAGTACAACTTGGAAGAGGAAGAAGAGGAAAAAGAAAGATTTGTAAATGGGATAAAATGGTAGAAAAGATGAACATGCAGTTTATTCCTTTTTATTATGAGTTATATTTATTGAGGAAAATGCAGAGTCTAAAACAAGGAAGTAGAACTATCAAAGAATATACAGAAGAATTTCACAAAATTTTAGTCAAAATTGACCGAATTCTAAAGCATACAAGGAAAATATAGCCTGTTATATTAATGGGTTAAAATCAAGCATTCAAGAGGAGTTAGTATTGATAAGGATTTACACCATGGAAGATGCATTCCAATTTGCATTAAAGATTGAAGAAATAGTAAATAAGAAATTTGAGAACAAGAAAAGAGGAAGAGGTCGAGGTGGAAAAACAACCAAAAGAACTTATGAAGGTGATGGAAATCATCATAAAAATAAAAAATTTGAAGACCAGCACAGCAGCAAGAGTTGGAAGAATGATGAATCTCATGGAACAAAATATCAAAGTTCAAGAGGCAAAGAAAGATCGGGTAGAGGCTCCGAAAGAGGAACTTTTAGAGGATCCTATTACAAGTGTGGTGAAGAAGGTCACAAGTCCTATGGATACCCTCATGAAGGTGAAAAACCAAGAAGAAGAGAATAAAATCAGAATAGGGTAGCAAACATGAATAAAGAAAAAGGCCAATCACCACAGTCATATAAAATTGAGAGAGGAGAAGTCTTAGTAACAAGACGAGCCTTGGCAAATGCAGACAATGAACCTAATTAGAGAAAGAAGCTATTCAAAACTAAATGCAAGTGTGAAAGAGAAGTCTATGATTTCATCATTGATAGTGAGAGCACAGACAACCTTGTTTTTGATTAAATGGTAAGCGAGTTGAAGCTCAAGAGGAAGAACCACCCGAATTCATATAGGATATCATGGGTGCAAAATGATAAGAAACTTTTGGTAAATAAACAATGTTTGGTTAAGTTTAATGTAGGTGGATATTATGATGAAATTTTATGTGACATAATTCCCATGGATGCATGCCATATTTTATTAGGGAGGCCTTGTCAAATCAATTGGAAGGCAATGCATGATGGATCATACACTAATATTTATTCATTGACTAAGGATGGGGTTAGAAATAACCTGAAACCCGTAAAAGAACAATTGAATCAAGTTTGTGGGAGTGAAAGAGCATGCTTCATTGATGCTATAAATTTTTTAGATGGAATGAGACATGAAAAATATTGTTTTTCTTTAATTCCAAAAACTAACAGTGAATTTGGAGAAGATGTTCCAGTAGAAATTATGGATTTGTTGTAGGAGTACAAATATATTATTTTAGAAAATGTGCCTGAAGGACTCCCACTGATGAGGAAGATCAGTCATTAGATTGGCTTGATTCCAAGAGCCAATTTTACAAACAAGGTAGTCCATAGAATGACTCCTACAGAGACCAAAGAGATCAATAGGTAAGTAGAAGAGTTGTTAGAATAGGGGTTGATCTAAGAGAGCCTGAGTCCTTATGTAGTGCTTGTGGTACTGTCACCAAAGTAGAATAGAGAATGGAGGGATGTGCACTGATTCTAGATCCATTAACAAGATTACCATTAAGTACAAATTTCCACTACCAAGGATGCATGACATTATGGATTGTATAAGTGGATCAGATTACTTTACAAAGATAGACTTGAAAAGTGGAAACCATCAGATTCACATATGAGAATGTGATGAGTGGAAGAATGCATTCAAGACTAAATAAGGTTTATTTGAGTGGTTGGTTATGCTCTTTTAACTAACCAATGCACCTAGTACTTTCATGAGGTTAATGAATGAGGTATTAAATGAATTTTTGGGTAGATTTGCTATAGTATACCTTGATGATATTTTGATTTTCAGTAAAACTTTAGAAGAACATTTGGAGGAAGTCAAGCTTGTTTTTGAAAAACTTAGAGAAGAAATGTTGTTGATTAACCTCAAGAAATGAAGCTTTGTGAAGTAGAGGTTGGTCTAGTTGGGATTTTTTGTATTAGGTGATCGTATCAAAATGGGTCTAGAGAAGGTGAAGGCTAACCTATAATGGCCAACACCAAAAAGAGTGCAACGAAGGTGAGATCATTTCATGGTCTAGCTAGTTTTTATAAAAAGTTTATTGAGGGATTTAGTAGAATTTGTTCACCACTAATAGCAATAATGAGGGGTTATAAGAAGGAGTTTAGGTTGACAATAGGGGTAGTGAAGAGCTTTGATTTTTTGAAGGCCAAGGTGAAAGAGCAACTACTGTCAGGACTTTCAGATTTCAACAAGGTATTCCAAGTTGATTGTGATGCAAGTGAAAATGCTATTGGGGTTGTTCTTAGCCAACAAGGTAAATCCATTGCTTATTTAAGTGAGAAGTTAAATAATGAAAAGAAATGGAATTATGTTTATGATCAAGAGTTTTATGCAATAGTTAAAAAACTTAAAAAATGGAGACATTACCTTTTACCTAAGGAGTTTATTTTGTACACTAATCATTAAGAACTTTAGTATTTTAACAATCAAGTGATATTGAATCATAGGAAAATGAAATGGGTAGAGTTATTATAAATTTATACATTTATTTTGAAACACAGAAGTGGGAAATCTAACAAGGAGGCATGGTTAAAGTTGATTGAAATGCAGGTTAAAGTTGTTGGTTTTGATGAGCTCAAGGAGTTGTATGAAGAAGATCATATTTTTTGAGAGGCATGGAAGGCTTTTAAGGAGCCTATTGTAGTAGATAGAACAATTTTGTTGTATTATTTGATCTAAGATGGTATTTTTTTTTCTGAGGTGATCAATTATGCATTCGTAGGAGTTCTATGAGATTGAATTTGATTAAGGAAAAATATAGTGGAGGTCTTGTAGGACATTTTGGTTTTGATAAGACCATAGCACTTGTTGGAAAGAAAGTATTATTAGCCTCAAATTCAGCAATATGTAAAGAAATGTTTTTAAAGTTGAGGGATATGTTAAGTGGCAAAAGGTGTTAGTCATAACATTGGTTTATATCAACCACTACTTGTACCTAAGAAGTCATGGGAGGAGATTAGTATGGATTTTGTTCTTGGTTTGCTAAGGACACAAAGGGTTATGATTATATATTTGTGGTGGTGGATATATTTTACAAGATGGCTTATTTTATTCCATGTAAAAATACTAATGATGTTGTCCATATTGTAGATTTATATTTTAGGGAAAGTGTGAGGCTTCGTGATCTACCAAGAAGTATAGTTTCAAATAGAGACACAAAGTTTGTTGGATACTTTTGGAGAACATTATGGAAGAAGATGAAGAATTATTTGATTTTTGTTCATCCTATCATCCACAAATAGATGGCCAAACAAAATTTGTAAACAAAAGCTTGGGTAATTTTCTTGGAAGTCTAGTTGACGACAAGCCAAAGGGGAAGGATTTGATTCTACCTCAAGTTGAATTTGCATATAACAACTCCATCAATAGAACTATTAATAAATCACCATTTCATATTTTTTATGGGAGTAGCCCACAAAAATTTTTAGATCTAAAAAAGTTGGAGAGGGGTGATAGAAATAGTGTAGAAGTGAGAAACTTTGTTGAACATATGAAGAGCATGCATGATGAGGTACGAAAGCACTAGATTAATAAATCAATTTTTTTAAGTATAACTCTAAATTTGATTTGAATAGGAGAGATAAGGAATTTTAGGTTGGGGATGATGTTATAATTCATTTGAGGAATGGAATATTTCTAGTAGGTACTTACAATAAGCTAAAAATGATGAAATTTAGTCCATGTAAGATTGTAAGTAAACATGATTCAGGTAATGCATATGAAGTAGATTTTCCCAAAAGATTTAATATATCTCCTATTTTTAATGTTTCAGATTTAACAAAGTATTATGAAGGTGAATTTTAGGGAGACATCATAGAGGTGGAGTTCAACATTCCAAAATCCACTTCAAAAAGGTGTGAAATTGAGACAATTTTGCATAGCAAGGTGAGTAAGAGCACAAGGAATAAGAAATAATTTGAATACTTGGTAAAATATCTTGGAAGACCTATTGAAGACTCGTCTTGGTTATTAGAAGCTGAAATTAAAGGCCATGGTTTTCCTCTTAAGAAGTGATAGGGTCTTTTTTCTTTCTACCTTGGGTGTCTATTGTAGCGCAACCATGTAGATTGACTCCAAATTTGAAATAAAATGACCAAAGAGAGAAAAAAATGACATGAAGAAATTGGAGAGGAAAAGCTAGATAGACGAAGTAAAATTCAAGTAGCAGTCAATCCTATATGAAAGGTCTCAATCCTTCTTGTATGTCATCCTTCTTCTTTCTTAGTAAATTCTTAACTATCAATTGAATTATTGAATTTGAAAGTCCATTGAATGAAAAATTAAAGGCATACAAACATGAAAAACATAAGGTCTCTACTAGTTTTGCCAATAATAGTATATTGTGTCTAGCCAGTTCGCAATGCATGGCGGGTCTCCAAGAAACAAACAAAGTGAACAAATACCAATACTTCATGAATGCTCCAAATAATATTATTACATGTTTTTAAGTGGACTTTATCATCAATTAAAAACAATTTAAACAAACAATTGCATAAAAATTTGGTCCCTATTTCACTAAGAGTCCAGACAAATAAAACAAACAAAGACAAATACTCACATGCTCTATTATTAGATGCTTTTTAGACAAATACTCACATACTCTATTATCATGCTTTTTTAGTGTGACTTTAGCGCCCTACTTCACTCATAGTCCAGACAAATAAAAAAATACTCAGATGCTCTATTATTAGATGCCTTTTAGATAAATACTCACATACTCTATTATCATACTTTTTTAGTATGACTTTAAAACTAACTCAAAACAAAGTATCAATCATTTTCAAATTCTAAATCATTTAAGTGAAATTTTAAATCCTATTTAATTGGAACATAATTGCCTACCGTCCAAATATCTGGTACAAAGACTAAATGAGAAAAACAAAAAGCATGCCATCTAACAGAATGACAATAATAATGGTTTCCTAATGGTTATAGTTTCCTAAATGTTTCCTAATTCATTTGAAAGGAAACAAATAAGTGCTTGTGGGGATGGGTTCCTATTTGGCCTCAAACAAAAAAGAGTCATATGTCACTTCAAAAGAAACCAAAATACTCTATTATCATGCCTTTTTAGTGTGACTTCAAACAAAGACAAATACTCACATGCTCTATTATTAGATGCCTTTTAGACAAATATTCACATATCCTATTATCATGCTTTTTTTAATTTTAAATCATAAATTTTAAATCCTATTAAATTTATCAATCAAACTATCAATCCTATTCAAATTTTAAATCCTATTAAATTGGAACAAAAGTGGCTACACAAAATGCATGCCACCTAGCATACTGATAAATAATAGTTATTTCCCAATACTTACAGGTTCCTATTTCATTTGAAAGGAAACAAACAAGTGCTTGTGGGGACGGGTTCCTATTTTGCCTCAAACAAAAGAGAGTCATATGTCACCTCAAAGAAAGCAAACAAAATGAAGAAATGCAAAATACTCCAACACAACAGTGTTGGCAATGGAATTGGAAAATGGTGAAAGTGGTGCTTTCGCAGATCTGAACACAACAGGCTTGACACTTTGAATTCTTCGCTTGCATAGATACTACGTCTCTTCAGCTACATTCTACTTACAGATTAATATATTTGATACGTAGTTCTTTTATAAGAATATATATTTAGTATAATTTTTTTATTTATTTTTTACTTTTTTTTTGGGGTATTATAAAAGATTTGAATTTAGTATTATTTAGGTGTTTACAATTAAATTAAGTGTCTTTTTTTATTTCTGTTATAATTTGAAAAGCTTAATTTTTTTAATAATAATCTTTCTTTAAAGATATCTTATGCTCATCGAGTTCTCATTTGTATGGCATTAAAATTTTGATTCAAAATAACTAGTTATATTTTTTATATCATATTCTCTTTTGCCAATGAATCATGTTTATTTAAAAAAATTAATTAACTAAAGTTATTATGAAAGTGACTTGAATAGAGTATTTTAGGCATCAAAACTACCATAACTTAGGGTTACCTCAGACTCACTCACATATTAAAAAATCTTCTTATGATGTTCACAATCACTTTTGATACTTTAAATAGCTATACCTTCATAGTTTTGTTGGGTTGTTAGTATAAATGTTGATTATACTAATACTTTTTTTTAATAATTGAAGGTGTGTTGGAAAATTTCAATGAAAAAGATGGAAAATTCTTCAGCTCATGTAGTCAATCAAACGAGGACATAAACACGATACTAAATTTATACCATGCTTTACTCATTGCATTTCTTGGGGAGAAAATAATGGAGGAGGCTAAAGTCTTTGCAATCAAATATTTAAAACAATCTATGCCACAAATTAAGGATTCCAATATTTCAAAAGAGGTATTTGTTTTATACACATTAATATTTTTGCATATAAAATTATGTGAATCCTTTTGTCTTAATTTTGTTTCAAATTCATGTGGTGCAACAAATTCAATTCAATTTGGATTATGGCTGGCACACCAATAGGCCTAGATTTGAAACAAGGAATTACATTGATATATATGGAGCAAACACTTCATGGTATAACAAGATGACATCCAAGTAAAATCCAATCAGTATTGTATTTTAATATTTCTAATTGTTATTTGAAGGGTGTGGTTTTCCAAGTATAACAATATAATATCTTCATATAGAGGATGGCATGTAAGAGTAACAAAAATATTTTATATTTGGCAAAGCTAGACTTAAATATGGTGCAAGTGCAATCTTTGACACATCAAGAACTTAAATTACTCTCAAGGTTATTTTAATATGTAGCAACATAATATTTCTATTTTTCTTTGGGCTTCAATAGAGAAATTAAAATTGAAATTACTATTAATGTTTATTCACAAAACTATTAGATAAATATGTTAAACTTGAATGAAGTCTAACAAAAGTCCCAATTATAAATAATGTTTGTAGTTTAGTGATATAGAACTCCACCATGCACATTGGAGGTTATAGGCTCCTTTCCTAGCTAGTCCATAGAAAATAACATGGTATTAGTGAATAAATTAGAGCTCCATGCATCAGTGTGTGACTTAAGGGAATATAAAAAATAGTATAGTAAAACTAAAAATTAAGTCGGGAGAGATTAAATTTGTCATCTATAAAAAGTAAATTATGGAAAATTTAGAAAAATTTCTTGTCTCCTTAGGTGATTGATGGAGTCAGGTGTTCCTCAACTAGATTTTGCTCACAAACATTATGTGGAATATTATTTCTAGGCCATAGGAGGGTGTGTAGAGCCAAAGTATTATCCTTATAGAATTGGTTGTGCAAAAAGTGCTTCTATTGCAATAGTTCTAGATGATATAGATGATACTTATGGGACACTTGATGAGCTAAATCTCTTCACAAATGCAGTTAAAAGGTGAAATAAATCTAAACTACCCCTATAATATAGATTCAAAAAGCTATTGAAATAAAAATATTTAAGTAACAATATTTTTTCATAATTTTATTATCTATTTCTTGGCTAGATGGGATCCCTCTTCTATAGACCATCTTCCTGAATATATGAAAGTTGTGTTCATGTCTTTTTATGAAATGGTAGAATAGGCAAGAAAACCTAAGGTCGAGACGCACTTTACTATGCTAGAAAAGTTGTAAGTACTTTTAAATATTATATTATTCTTATAAAATTTTGACAAATAACCATTTATAAGGAAAAACTAATATTTCATAAATTTTGATTATGTACTTTGTGGTGGGAGTTTTTCTTGGATTCGTATATGCAAGAAGCAGAGTGGCTTGTTGCTAGTTATATAAGAACCTTTGAGGAGTATTTAGAGAATGCAAAAATTAGTGATGGTGCTCAAATAGTTATTCTATAACCTCTCTTAACATTAGATGAAACTCTTTCTCACACCCTTCTTCCAAAAAAATGATTTTCCTTCAAGGTTCAATGAGCTTTTAGTGTTGACCTTTCAATTAAGTAATGATATCAATAGTTTCAAGGTATGTTAAGAAAATGTGTAACAAAGATTATTTTTTTCAATATCTTATCATTTTTCTAGTAGAGCTTAGTAAGTTAAAATTGTAATGTGTGATCACATGCAGGCTAAAGCTGGTAGGGGTGAAAAAGCTTCTTGTGTAGCATGTTATATGAGTGATGGATCAACAAAGGAAGAATATTTGGATTACCTTAATTCTTTGAACAAAAAATTATTCAAAGAACTAACTTTAGAATATTTAAAACTAGATAGAATATCAACATGTAGTAAAGATCATGCAATATCTCTATCATGAGGTTATCATTTCTTTTAGAGAGAGAGAGAGAGAGAGAGAGAGAGAGAGAGAGAGAGAGAGAGAGAGAGAGAGAGAGAGAGAGAGAGAGAGAGAGAGAGAGAGAGAGAGAGAGAGAGAGAGAGAGAGAGAGAGAGAGAGAGAGAGAGAGAGAGAGAGAGAGAGAGAGAGAGAGAGAAAGAGAGAGAGATATTCACTATTTCCACCATATATACAAGAGACTATATTTTGAAACTCCTATTTCAACCCATCACAATGTAATTTAGTGTTAGACACAATGCACCACTGAGAGGGGGGTGAATCAGTGGTTCTCAATCTTCTCTGATTACCTATCCTATGTCACCATATTAATTAACACATCTAGTTGAATGCAGACTTACCCATTAGAGAGGAGACTAAACACAAATGCATTCGTACAAAGGGACATCACATAACACCAGGATGTACAAGGAAAACCCAAGATGGGAAAAACCTTGGTGAGCAATGATTCCGGAGACTACAGCTCCAATCCAACCTCACAATGAAAATTTTGTTACAATGTTTAGGGCACCAACCCAAGGAGCACCAACCCCTTATGTTTATGGGCTACAACCCCTGCACCAAACTATAACTCAGTGTTCACACTAAAAACATCAATTACAAAAGTATTTATTCTCTTACAAGTGAATCTTGCAACCATTCCAAAATGCCTTACTCTGTCGGTGAGATACCTTCTCTACTACACCGACTTACTCTTTTTCTGATCTCATCCATTACTTTGCTTGTCGGTAAACTCTACCTCTTCACCTCTCCTCTTCTTTTTCTCTAGTTGATATTCACCTTACTCTCTTCTCTTCACTGGTATAACACTCTTCTGATTCTATGTCTGCCTTCTTCACAACTTCCTTCACTTCTGCTCTGCTGGTATGGACACTACCGGTTCTTCTCTGCTACCAGTTGAACACTTCAACCAGGTTCACCCTCACACTCAATCTCTTCTCAGATATGATTTTTGCACTCAACTAATTTTCTTCTCACCTATAGAAGTAATCACTTCACAATAGCACACTCTTCTTCCATTCAGCAGCCCCCTTCAATGATTTTGGCTTCCCTATTTATAACCTGGTTTTCTTGCCAAAAACCAATTCCAAAACATGGGCAGTTAGGGTTTCCTCATCCACATCAAGGAAAAACAAATCCAATCAGATCTTGTCTGATCTGATCTCCCTGAAAGTCAACTGTACATCTCTGCCATTTACTCGCCTTCTTAATCATGCCTTCTATCTTTGGCAATCTGCTTTTTCCCTATCGATTGATCTCTTCGTCAAACACCAAGATAGGTCTTGTTGTTTCCTTCATCTGCCTTGATGTCCTCAATCACTCTTAGCTAGCTCATAGTTGTCTTCTAGACCTCAAGCCACAAACCTCTACAAGGACTCTACAACACGTCCCATGATTTGTGGGATCTTCCATCAATGTCGACCAACTCTGCAACTACCCTGTCAGTGTACATTCCTTCTTCATCCAGTCGCAGATCCGCCACCTTGACTCCATGTGGCATCCATGTCGACCAATTACAAGCTTGACTCTTCATGTTGGTCCAGATAGGGTCACTAACCAAACACTCTACCGGTTCCTCTTTCCTCCCACTTTTCTAACCCTGTCAGTATCTCACACTCTATCGGTTACCTCACCATGTCTGCACTATGCTGAACTATCAGTGGAAAACTCAAACCAATATCTAGACATGTCAATGCATAGCACACTCATTCCCATCAAGTGGGAGGTCTTCTACATCTGCACAATGCTCATAGTACCAGTGAGCTTGCATATCGGTAAACACTCTTGATGACACAAGTCATCAACCTTCACCAAACGCTACCTTCAATCAGGTCACATTCCTCTATTTGCATCTACTCATCCTTGCCTTCTCCTTAATCAACACAAACCATATCACAATTGGTTTATCAAGATGACAAACTCATCATTCTTCATCTATTCTGGTATCTCACCATGCCTTCTCTATTGATCAATGTGTATATTCATGTTCTCATGCACTCAAGGAATTCCCTTAATTTAGCGGTAGATCCAGTGTGAGCCTTCAAACACCTTCCTTTCTCCATCTTCCTTATTTCACAAGACTATGATGCATACTTATGCATAATAGGAGATAAGTTCCACTTACCGATGGGAGCGACACCTTGACATCAACATCCTACAATGTACTCATGTGGCTTCCCTGTTTTTGCAGCATATCTTCAAATAGGCACATGTGATCTGGTGTGGGCACATTCACTGTCAGTCATCTCTTCACATGGTGACTACATCTTCATTTGGTGAGAGTCTTGTTGTTCTGCAACCTCACAGCATACATGTGATCTGTTCATTCTTCTCCTCTGGTGTTGATGTGATTTAACTAGCATTTCGTCTCTTCATCACACACATCAACTCAAACACTTTGCCCATCCTACTTGAACATTGGTCATCATCTTGTCAGTTGACACCCACTCACTTAGGGGATTTGTCTTCTCCATGTCAACACATCATTTACTAGTTGGCATCCTTTCCTTACCGGTGATACACTGTACCAGTAATCTATTCATCTCATCCACACAAGTTAAAGGTGCTAACTTGTGTACTGGTAACACCGGTGGTCATCCATTTGATGACATTCTCTTCCTTACCTTATCGGTGTCCTGCAACACAAAGTGATATCTAAGATATCTCATTGTGTACTTCTTCATGATAGTGTTGCACATACATCTCTTCTACTGGTATTCATCCCATACCAGTTGACATCAATGACAACATAATGCCAACATTTAGTACTTCAGAGATTAGCAATGAACTATTAAAAAATTATATTTGCAAGGTTGTAATTTTATAGTAGTAATAATTTGGTTTTGTAAAGAGATAATTACATTGGCTAAAATTCTTATTTACTCATTAAGCATGTAATTTTTATCATTCCACTAAAGTAATTGATCCATATATTTGAATAGGCTATTAAGTGTGGATTCATTTGAGAAATGATGTATGTACTACCAAAAATTTGTTCTAGTGCATGTAATCTATCTAAAATTTGTGTTGGTTGTAAATCAAAATCTTAACTCCAAAATATCATTTGCTAAAAATCCAAAATATATTTAGATATAATTTGGAAGTAATAGAAGATTTGGTATCCTTACCCTAGAAATTCCTATGTTAAAAGGGAGCCACTTAAGTTATGATTCCTTTATCACTTTATACACATGAAAAATAACTAAATTGTCATTTTGTTTAGAAAAATATAACATAAAATTTGACAATTGAACTCCTAGTTCATTAAGAAAGGCCTTAAGGTTGCTCTATATTATTACCATTACATTTGATACAATAATATTGTGTAGTTAATATTGACCAATAATTGATATTAATGTTAATTTTTAAACTTAAAATAGAAATAGCATAATTATATTTTTTTTAATAATTAGATAACAATATTAACTAGTAATACATACCTCCATCCATATTTTTTTGTTTTGAGATCATCCTTTTCCATCCGTGCTATCCCCACCATGTCATCACTACTCATGATCTTAGTATTTCAAAGTTAGTTCCCCATTAGAGTCTCATTGTACAATGAATAGTGAATTCCTAGGGAAGCCCTTCAACTAGAGGGTGTGCAGCCTAAACATTTAGGTTCAACTGAATATATGTAAAATTTAGCTACTACTCTAGCTATTTTCTCCTAGAAAATAATAGTAATATAAATAAATCTATATTTAAGCTATAAAATAAGATCAAACATTAAGATTAAAACTGAACTAGAAAGGAAATAAAGTAGCAATATAAAGGAATGTTTGATTCAACATATAAATTTCTGTTGTAATTCTAGAATACAAAACAATGTTAGGAAGGTTAATTAGCATAGGTTTTGTATTGTATGTAAGGGTTTCTAAAAATATATAAAATGATAATGATTCTCCACACACACTATTTATCATCAAAGTGTGCTAAGGACCCTTCAGATGCAAATGATACCTCAAATAAAAATGGTGATCATCCATATATTTTAATTTCCGATTACTAAGATCACTTAGAATTTATTGTATATGTTTCACTAATTTATTGTTTCTTTGGGATGAATATAGAAGTTATTAGATGGTTGAAGAAGCTTATGTGGGAGGGAAAAAAGATGCATGTAGTTAGGACATTATCTTAGTCAAGATTATATTTTTAATAGAAAAAGGTTGAATGTTTATTGATTCTCTATGAATGGTATATTAAATTAAAGGCAAAAAAAATGGTTGCAAACAATAACTGTCATTCCTAAGTATAACCACACGTAATAACAATATAATAGCTAATTTTTGCTAACATTTCTCCCTAGTTACATTGTTCTTACAAATGTACAATAAAAATCTCAAAACTCACATTGCCAAGGCACCCTGCCTTAATGCTTACACAAAATAATTGTTGAGTATACCAAATGAATATAAATTTTTGAGAAGATCTTTTCTTGAAAAAAAAAAATCTTGAACCAAGTGGAACTACATCAATTTGCCTCATGACAATCACAAAGGTGTAGCTATGAGTTGAGTTCCTATGTTCTCCTTTCCTCAAACTCCCAAATTATAGACAATGAATTATTAGACAACTATTGATATCGAGGTTTTCACACATAGGGATCCTCCAAGTTGCCCTTGACCCTCGTAAGAGTATATTTCTCGATTTCAATATCATAAACTCTCTGAAAAAGAATCCATATTGAAATCAAGACCAAACGCCTTACCTATTTCCAAATATTAAACTTCACAATATATGTATTCTTTAAATTTATCAACATAAAATAGGAAAGCTTAAAACTAAAGCCAAAAAATCTTCTCATTCAAATAATCATCTCAAAATGAGAAGCTAACTTGATATGATGATTCAAATCCTCCGTCCTTTGGTGCCACCAACCTCCAAAAGTATGCAAGAAACTAATCAATGATTTCCTTTAGCAACACACTTGAAATCTCAAATTTGTTCTTTATTTCATAACTATTTGAAGATCCATTGTCAATATTGATAAACCCTTATACAAGATACTCAACACTTATTTTAATATTTTTGACTGCATTTTCAAAGGCACTAGTAGTAAGATGATAGATTGGTTAATTGACAAATCTCGGAGAGGATCAACAACAATGCTCGTGGAATCATTTTGTGTTGCAACTTCTTTTGAGTTGAGCTATTGATTATAACATCAACAATTACTTTATTCGATTTTTATTTAATAAATAGATGAATAATCTCCATAACGTGCTTAAATATATACAAAATCATCAACTTATTCTTATATTTGCACCTATCCATTGTTAGATAATATGTTAACCACTCGACAATAAAAAATTATTTTCTTGAAAAAGTGTTTAGCAAATAAACACCTCACCATATCTAGCATGTTTATCTCACAAAATTTCAATAGAATATGAAAATGTAAAATTACTCACTTGGATATCCTCAAATACTAGAAATTAAAGAGAAAAATTATCCATTATTTCATTCTTCTATGTAACAAAACTCAATTATGACCAAAATTTCAGTCAATTTTTTTTATTCTCATCAAAACATGGCATTCTTGATAATAAGTAACATGTACATTAAGGGGCATAAAAATATTTAATTTTTAAATCTTGTAATTTTAATTTCATCATAAGTTCTAATGGAGGTAAACAACTAACAATACTTAGAAGCATATCTTATGAATTCTATCTAACCATGTAGTCTTCTCATTCACAATGCACTCTTGATCGCTTGATATGCAACGTGAATCCTCTATAGTGGATATAGTCCCTACCACTCCTCTAAGAAGATTATGTGGCCCATGGTGAGAGAGAGAAATTGACTTAGTCTACATCCTAATGACCAAAATCTAAGGTTTTGTCTATCACAAACAGATGAGACATGTAGAGCTCCATTATGATTGTTATCTACCCATTCCCATTAGAAATTATCTTCTCTCTAAGGTCCATTAGATGAATAAGGAGAAAATTCCTCCAACTCCCCCTTCCCCCATTGGCATAGGAGAAAATTTATAAGTTTATTACTACATGCTATCCACATGATACTATTCTTGAGACATATAATGTCTTTCGGGAATTCTCAGACTCGCAACCCAAAATTAGTGTGGTTTCTTCTAGGAGACCTATGGAGGCCCTTATGATTTTGAATAGTGGTGATACTTCAAATGATGAAAATATAAAAGAATTGATTAAGATTCCTATGAAAAAACACACATGGACAAAAATCAAGAGGAAGAAAAAATCTCTATCAAAACTAAAGCATCATATGACATTAAGATCTTCAAGGAAAGGAGAAAGACAAAAAATGTTTTATTTTTGTGGAACACCTAAATTGGAGTTGATTACTCAACCTACAACTCCTAAATGTCACCTAAAATTAAAAAACCCATCATGAAATAAGAGAGAAGCAAAGAGTTATGGAGGACAAAAGATTGTTGATTTAGAAATATGAATCATATTGATAACCTAATAATTGAATGAATAATAATGCTAAAACGAATTGTTTATAAAGGAAAAGTAAAAGATAAATAAATAGAAACCCTGGAGAAAATGTAGGTAAGGATAAGACTAGATCATGACATGTGTCCTCATCACATGACTCGAGACACTAAAGAGAGCATGACATAAGTAAGCTTAAGTCCTAGAGTACTAATTACTTTAACACTTTCTCTTAAGTGAAGCTTTAGGAGAAACTAAAACCTCTAAATGCAAATGCATGAAATGCAAAGGATGTGTCCCATCCCAACAACTAAGGCCTAATGAGGTACTAATGTACAAACAAAAAAATGTCTCACAATTGGAGAAAAAGAGAAAAGACTAGTGGGAGAAAAGTCCTCTCCAAAAGAGTAAAAAATAGAATGAAGGACTAAGAAGCCTCTAGAAAAATATCCCAAAAAAATAGAAACATGAATAACATTCTATGAAGCATGAATAAGTTGCAGGCAACTATCAAATGAAGATTGCTATAGTGCTAATATAGAAACCTCCTCTAAAACCAAGATGATGATCATGATCAAGAAGACAATAATCTTAATGAGTACCCCAATGACACTAGTTGATCAAACATATGACCAAAAAAGGAAAAATATCTAGAAATTATAGTTGTCAATAGGCTAAAGAGATGCTCAGCCAAGGATAACTCACCTCAACAAAACTAGAATGCAAGAGTGTCTATATAATAAAAGATCCATCTCATCGAAATACAACTACTACTAAAATTTATTAAACCCATAAACACTACTTTTAAGTAACAACATTGTTTTATTTATTTTTCACTTTAACCATATATCAAAATTTACCTATATAACACATTATCCTTTTACAATTAAATATTTACTAATTTAATTTACCCACTAGTTTTTAGTTTCTTTTACATAATTAAGATACTCTTTTATTTACCAAATTCACCCATTTAAGTTCTTTAATACATACTTTCTTAATTTTATTTATTTTATTTTACTAACCTTGACCTTTAGAATTATAGAACTATGTCTTTACCATTTCACCAACCAGTTAATTAGCCATTACCTATTTTAAATACTCTGAACTCATAGCAATCCATAATTCAGAAAACACATTCTCGTAGTAATGGCAAGCAGATATAATGTTGATTGCAATACTTATTTATTAGGTTATAATAAACAATTAAATAATAAATCAATTTCCAACTTGGCCTTATGCATAGGTTTATATGTATTGCTCTCGTAAAGAGATTTGGATAAATATATCGTGTTTCTAATGAATGGAGCAATAAGGGGAAGAACAAGGTAACATTTCAAGGCTAAAAATTATGAATTGTTTTAATCATTGCAATTGTCAGGTATCCAAGTATGGTCCTCATATTGAACCATTATGAATGTTTAGAAAAGTAACATATCTTGAGGACAGCAATATTTTATTTTAATAGAAACACATATAGTTGAGACAAAAACAAAGGCATGTACGCGCATACACAAATACTCACATTTTCTTTTATTAGATGCTTTTTAGACAAATACTCACATGCTCTATTATTAGATGCTTTTTAGACAAATACTCACATGCTCTATTATTAGATGCTTTTTAGACAAATACTCACATACTCTATTATCATGCTTTTTTAGTGTGAGTTTAGCGCCTTATTTCACTCATAGTCCAGACAAATAAAACAAAAACCAAAAATAAAAAATACTCACATGCTCTATTATTAGATGCTTTTTAGACAAATACTCACATGCTCTATTATTAGATGCCTTTTAGACAAATACTCACATGCTCTATTATTAGATGCTTTTTAGACAAATACTCACATACTCTATTATCATGCTTTTTTAGTGTGAGTTTAGCGCCTTATTTCACTCATAGTCCAGACAAATAAAACAAAAACCAAAAATAAAAAATACTCACATGCTCTATTATTAGATGCCTTTTAGATAAATACCCACATACTCTATTATCATACTTTTTTAGTATGACTTTAACAAGAGCTCAAAACAAAGTATCAATCATTTTCAAATTCTAAATCATTTAAGTGAAATTTTAAATTCTATTAAATTGGAACATAATTGCCTACCGTCCAAATATCTAGTACAAAGACTAAATGAGAAAAACAAAAAGCATGCCATCTAACAGAATGACAATAATAATGGTTTCCCAATGCTTACAATTTCCTAACTGCTTCCTAATTCATTTGAAAGGAAACAAACAAGTGCTTGTGGGGACGGGTTCCTATTTGGCCTCAAACAAAACAAAGTCATATGTCACTTCAAAGAAAGCAAAATACTCTATTATCATGCCTTTTTAGTGTGACTTCAAACAAAGACAAATACTCACATGCTCTATTATTAGATGCCTTAACACCAGCTCAAAACAAACTATCAATCATATTCAAATTTTAAATCCTATTAAAGTGGAACAGAATTGGCTAAAGACTAATTGAGAAAAACAAAATGAATGCCACCTAACAGAATGATAATAATAGTAATTTCCCAATACTTACAGGTTCCTATTTCATTTGAAAGAAAACAAACAAGTGCTTGTGGGGACGGGTTTCCTATTTAGCCTCAAACAAAATGAAGAAAGCAAACAAAATGAAGAAATACAAAATGCTCCAACACAACAGTCTTGGCAATGGAATTGGAAATGGTGAAAATACTCCAACACAACAGTCTTGACACTTCGAATTCTTCCCCTGCACAGATACTACGTCTCTTCAGGTACATTCTACTTACAGATTAATATATTTGATATGTAGTTCTTTTATAAAAATATATGTTTAGTATAATTATTTTTATTTTTTATTTTTTATTTTTTATTTATTTTTATTTTTATTTTTTTATTTTTTTTGGGTATTATAAAAGATTTGAATTTAGTATTATGTGTTTACAATTAAATCAATTGTCTTTTTTATTTTTGTTATAATTTGAAAAGCTTAGTTTTTTTAATAATTATCTTTCTGTAAAGATATCTTATGCTCACCGAGTGCTCATTTGTGTGGCATTAAAATTCTGATTCAAAATAAGTAGTTATATTTTTATATCATATTCTCTTTTGCCAATGAATTATATTTATTTTAAAAAATTAATTAAGTAAAGGTATTATGAAAGTGACTTGAATACCATAACTTAGGGTTACCTCACACTCACTCACATATTAAAAGATCTTCTTATGATGTTCACAATCACTTTTCATACTTTAAATAGCTATACCTTCATAGTTAGGGTTAGCTCACACTCACTCACATATTAAAATATCTTCTTATGATGTTCACAATCACTTTTCATACTTTAAATAGCTATACCTTCATAGTTTTGTTGGGTTGTTAATATAAACGTTGATTATACTAATACTTTTTTTCAATAATTGAAGGTGTGTTGGAAAATTTCAAAGAAAAAGATGGAAAATTCTTCAGCTCATGTAGTCAATCAAACGATGACATAAACACGATACTAAATTTATACCGTGCTTTACTCATTGCATTTCCTGGGGAGGAAATTATGGAGGAGGCTAAAGTCTTTGCAATCAAATATTTAAAACAATCTATGCCACAAATTAAGGATTCCAATATTTCAAAAGAGGTATTTGTTTTATAGACATTAATATTTTTGCATCTAAAATTATGTGAATCCTTCTGTCTTAATTTTGTTTCAAATTTATGTGGTGCAAAAAATTCAATTCAATTTGGATTATGGCCAGCACACCAATATGCCTAGATTTGAAACAAGGAATTATATTGATATATATGGAGCAAACACTTCATGGTATAACAAGATGGCATCCAAGTAAAATCCAATCAGTATTGTATTTTAATATTTCTAATTGTTATTTGAAGGGTGTGGTTTTCCAAGTATAACAATATAATGTCTTCATATAGAGGATGGCATGTAAGAGGAACAAAAAGATTTTATATTTGGCAAAGCTAGACTTCAATATGGTGCAAGTGCAATCTTTGCAACATCAAGAACTTTAATTACTCTCAAGGTTATTTTAATATCGCAACATAATATTTCTATTTTTCTTTGGGCTTCAATAGAGAAATTAAAATTGAAATTACTATTAATGTTTATTCACAAAACTATTAGAGAATTATGTAAAACTTGAATGAAGTCTAACAAAAGTCCCAATTATAAAGAATGTTTGTAGTTTAGTGATATAGAACTCCACCATGCACATCGGAGGTTATAGGCTCCTTTCCTAGAAATTAAGTCAAGAGAGGTAAAATTTGTCATCTATAAAAAGAAAATTATGGAAAATTTAGACAAATTTCTTATCTCTTTAGGTGGTGGATGGAGTCAGGTGTGCCTCAACTAGATTTTGCTCGCAAACATTATGTGGAATATTATTTGTGGGCCATAGGAGGGTGTGTAGAGCCAAAGTATTATCCTTATAGAATTGGTTGTGCAAAAATTGCTTCTATTGCAATATTTCTAGATGATATAGATGATACTTATCGGACATTCGATGAGCTAAAACTCTTCACAAATGCAATTAAAAGGTGAAATAAATCTAAACTACCCCTATAATATTGATTCAAAAAGATATTGAATTAAAAATATTTTAGTAACAATATTTTTTCATAATTTTATTATGTATTTCTTGGCTAGATGGGATCCCTCTTCTATAGACCATCTTTCTGAATATATGAAAGTTGTGTTCATGGCTTTTTATGAAATGGTAGAAGAAGAAACAAAAACCTAAGGCCGAGACACACTTTACTATGCTAGAAAAGTTGTAAGTACTTTTAAATATTATATTATTCTTATAAAATTTTGGCAAATAACCATTTATGAGGAAAAACTAATATTTCATAGATTTTGATTATGTACTTTATAGTGCAAGTTTTTCCTGGATTCTTATATGCAAGAAGCAAAGTGGCTTGCTGCTAATATATAAGAACCTTTGACGAGTATTTAGAGAATGCAAAAATTAGTGATGGTGCTCAAATAGTTATTCTACAAGCTCTCTTAACATTAGATGTAATTCTTTCTCACACCCTTCTTCCAGAAAAATGATTTTCCTTCAAGGTTCAATGAGATTCTACTGTTGACCTTTCAATTCATTAATGATATCAATAGTTTCAAGGTATGTTAAGAAAATGTGAAACAAAGATTATTTTTTTCAATATCTTATCATTTTTCTAGTAGAGATTAGTAAGCTAAAATTGTAATGTGTGATCACATGCAAGCTAAAGTTGCTAGGGGTGAAAAAGCTTCTTGTGTAGCATGTTATATGAGTGATGGATCAACACGGGAATAATCTTTGGATTACCTTAATTATTTGAACAAAAAATTATTCAAAGAACTAACTTTAGAATATTTAAAACTACATAGAATATTGACATGCAGTAAAGATCATGCGATATCTCTCTCATGAGGTTATCATTTATTTTAGAGAGAGAGAGAGAGAGATTCACTATTTCCACCAAAGATACAAGAGGCTATATTTTGAAACTCCTATTTCAACCTGTCACAATGTAATTTAGTGTTAGACACAATGCACCACTGAGAGGGGGGTGAATTAGTGGTTCTCAATCTTTTCTAATTAACTATCCTATGTGAGCATACCGATTAACACATCTAGCTGAATGCAGACTTACCGGTTAGAGAGGAGACTAAACACAAATGCATTCACACAAAGGGACATCACATAACACCAGGATGTACGAGGAAAACCCAAGATGGGAAAAACCTTGGTGAGCAATGTTGTTGGAGACTACTTCTCCATTCTAGCCTCACATTGAAAACTCTATTACAATGTTTAGGGTACCAACCCAAGGAGCATGAACCCCTGATTTAGGAAACCAACCCAAGGAGCACCAACCCCTGATTTAGGGCACTAACCCAAGGAGCACTAGCCCCTAACTTGCTTATGGGCTACACCCCTTGCACCGAGCTACAACTCAATGTTCACACTAAAAACATCAATTACAAAAGTAGTTATTCTTTTACAAGTGAATCTTGCAACCATTCTAAAATGCCTTACTCTACCGGTGAGATACCCTCTTTGCTACACCGACTTACTCTTTTGTTTCTCTCATCCGATGCTTTGCTTTCTGACAAACTCAACCAGTTCACCTCTCCTCTTCTTCTACTTTGCTAGATCTCCACCTTACTCTCTTCTCTTCACCGGTACAACACTTTGTCGGTTCTATGTCTGCCTTCTCTTCAACTTCTTTCACTTCTGCTCTGCCGGTATGGACACAACCGGTTCTGCTCTGCTACCAGTTGAATACTTCAACCAGGTTCACCCTCACACTCGGTCTCTTTCCAGATATTATTTTTGCACTCGACTAATTTTCTTCTCACCTACAGAAGCAATCACTTCGCAGCAACACACTCTTCTTCCATTCAGCAGGCTCCTTCAATGATTTTGGCTTCCCTATTTATAACCTAGTTTTCTTGCCAAAAACCAATTCAAAAACATGGACAGTTAGGGTTTCCTCATCAACCTCAAGGAAAACCAAATCCAATCGGATCCTGTTCGATTTGATCTCCCTCATAGTCATCTGTACATCTTCATCATTTAGTCACCTTCTTGATCATGCCTTCTATCTTTGGTGATCTTTTTTTTCCCTATCGACTGATCTCTTGGTCAAACATCAAGATTGATCTTGTTGTTTCCTTCATCTACCTTGATCTCCTCAATCACTCTTAGTTGGCTTGTAGTTGTCTTCTAGACCTTAAGCTGCAAACCTTTGCAACACATCCTGTGATTTGTGGGATCTTCCATCAATGTCGACCAACTCTGCAACTACCTTGTCGGTGTACATTCCTTCTTCATCCAACCACAGATTTGCCACCTTGACTCCATGTGGCTTCCATGTCGACCAATTGCCAACTTGACTCTTCATGTCGGTCTAGATGGGATCACCAACCAAATACTCTATTGGTTCCTCTTTCCTATCACTTTTGTAACCCTTCTGGTATCTCACACTCTACCGGTTACCTCACCATGTCTGCACTATGTTGAATTGTCAGTGGAACACTCAAACCAATCTCTAGACATGTCAATCCATAGCACACTCATTCCCATCAAGTGGGAGGTTTTCTGCATTTGCACCTTGCTCATAGTACTGGTAAACACTCTTGATGACACAAGTCATCAATCTTCACCAGACTCTACCTTTAGTCAGGTCACATTCCTTTGTTTGTATCTGCTCAGCCTTACCTACTCCTTGATCAGCATAGACCATATCACAATCGGTTTGTCAATATGACAAACTCATCATTCTTCATTTGTTCCAGCATCTCACCATGTCTTCTCTGTTGATCGGTGTGTATATTCATGTTCTCATGCACTAAAGGTATTCCCTTAATTTATTGGTGGATCTAATGTGAGCCTTCAAACACCCACCTTTGCTCCATCTTCCTTATCTCATAAGACTATGATGCATACTTATGCATAATAGGAGATAAGTTCCACTTACTAGTGGGAGTGACACCTTGACATCAGCATCCTACAATGTACTCATGTGGCTTCCTTGTTTGTGTAGCATATCTTCAAACAAACACATGTGATTTGGTGTGGGCACATTCACTATCAGTCATCTCTTCACATGGTGACTGCATCTTCATCCAGTGAGAGTCTTGTTTTTCTCCAACCTGACAGCATTCCTGTGATCTGTTCATTCTTCTCCTCTAGTGTTGATGTGATTTAGCTAGCATTTTGCCTCTTCATCAGACACATCAACTCAAACACTTTGCCCATCCTGCATGTACATTAGTTATCATCTTGCCGATTGACACCCACTCACTTGGGAGATTTGTCTTCTCCATGTGAACACATCATTTACCAATTTACATCCTGTCCTTATCAGTGATACATTGTACCGGTAACCTATTCATCTCATCCACACAAGATAGGTACTAACTTGTGTATTGGTAACACCAATGGTCATCCATCTAATTGCATTATCTTCCTTACCTTACCGGTGTCCTGCAAGACAAAGTGATATCCAAGATATCTCATTTTGTACTTCTTCATGATAGTGTTGCACATACATCTCTTCTGCCGGTAGTCATCCCATACCGATTGACATCAATGACAACACAATGCCAACAATCTCCCCCTTTGGAATTGATGTCAACACATGTTGTAAATGGCATACTACATAATCTTTCTCCCCCCTTTGTATGATCCTACGGGTTCTCACTCATGTAGTATGTAGTATACTACAAAATCTTTCTCCCCCTTTGATAACAATGACAAAGGGCATTATCAGGATATCATTCCTCCTTGTTTTTATCGATCACTGATAGACTTCTTTCTCCTCCTTTGATACCACTTGTTACATCCTCTCAAGTCATAGCACTTGATATGGAGGACTCAACTATCAACTGACACCAATTGAGCATGCAGATGTCATACCATTTGTTACACTACTTAAGCTCAGAGGGATGTGTCAATAAACACTACTCACCCACCGATCAACCTGCATCACCTTCTGTTTGATCCCAAAATTCTTTAGGAATCAAATGTGATTGTACTACCAATATAACTAGCCAACTGACAAGTAGGAATCAAATGTGATTGTACTATGAATACAACCAACCACATGACAGGTACATACCCCTTGCAATGAAATTCTCCTGGGTATTCCTAATGTAACTTTTCATCATCTACAGTTTTGGGCAGTCAATGCGCTTACTCTTCTAAGTTTGAGCATCCTGGCTTTGCATCATAGCCACTTGAACTCCCTCTGAGTCATACATCTCAAGTCCTTATGTCCGGTCAGGTCCAACATTGGGGATTCAATCATCTTCCATGTACTAGTTGAGTTTTGCATATGTGATTATCTGGTGATCTTTTAGCTCTGTCATATTCACCACAGCCTATGACATGATCCTGAGACATAAAATTCACATTCCATGCTAGCAGGGCTATTGTAATGATTTCCAACTTCATTGTCTTACATACCCTGCAAGTACTTGTTAGCACACAAGCTGGTAACATCCTGCACATACCAGTTTTCTGTACTGATCCATTATCACCACTGGAGAACCTTCCTGTGACTCTTGACATTCTATGTCACTCTATATTAGATTCTAACTATTATCTTGTCATACATTAATATAACAGTAGTGATTCAGCTCTAACCTGTGGCTGTGTAGTCAAGTCAACCTCTACACACACTTATCTTCTCATTTTCTTCCTTCATACCAGCAACACTTAGTTCTTCCAAGTGTCCTTCTTCCATTGAGGGGGTGAATGATAAATTCAGTATGTTACTCCCCCTAAGATCCATCATCTCCTTTAGGCCTTAGGAGATATCACTTGTGCTATGAGTGCACAGTGTTGGTCCATTGTCTTCTTCCTCCATACCTACTTGGTCTCATTCTTCTTCCCATTTTTAGGCTTGTGAGAAGGTCTTTCCTTCTTCTACTGATGGGTCCTTACATTTCCTGACTCTCTATTAAAATCAAAAGTAGTGCTATAGTAGCACGCAACATCCATCCCAACTTTATGTTTGGGGAATCTCTTGACATGCTGGTTTGACCATCTCCTTCCAATCATGTTGCTATGACTGGCAACCAAAATCAGTGGACCTCTTGCTCCTATAGGGAAATTTGTCCTTTGGTTCCATGCATGTTTTTGACTTCCGAATTCTCTATATCCACTTTTTTGTAGAGCATAGTTTTTATATCAGTCTCCATGTGATTGCAAGTTCCTCTTTCTACATTCAAACTCTCTATGGCCAAGACTATTGCAGTTATGACAAATAACATTTACATAACTGGGGAAAGGGACATGCATGTATCTAGTCCTAGATATATTTTTCTTATATGCATGATGTCTATGAGGTCCTAGATTATTCTTTCTAGATCTCATTCTATATTCCTCTACCCTATGGCCATAAGCATTAAATGCAAAGCAATAACCGATAAAGGAGGGCATATGACTTACAAATTTATTTTTCCATGCATGAGGAGACCTTACCAGTTTAGCATCTCCATTTCTTTCTTTTTGAGAATGGATCCTTGGTTGTTCATTTTGTGCAGCTCTTCCATCTGATCTCTTCTTCTCCCATACTTGCTTTCCCTATGGGTGGTAGCATTTCTTTGTTCTCTACCAGTGGGAGGTCTTCTTTGTTGACTTCTCATATTCCTACTTCTAGTGAAACTGTCTTCTCCCATCTTCCCTTTGCCTTTGGGATATGCATTGTTCCTCCTTCTTGCAACACTGGTCTTCATTCTTATCTACAAATCTCCACCGGTTGTAATTAGATCAACCTTCTTTTGGGGAGAATTTCTCACTATGAAGGTTTGGCCTTTGTTTTCTCCATTGGAGGAGATAAATAGAATGCCATTGTGGGGGACATTCTTGTTGGTGGAGCATTCATCAGCATTAGTTCCTAATCCTTTAGTGTCCTTGGCATGCTTTTTCTTTTTCATCATTTTGTCCAAGACATCACGGGTGCCATCAGACCAGATTATTACCTTGAGCTCATCCTGACATTTCTAAAGGTTATTTCAGAGACTCTCCATTTCTTCAAGCATCTGTTGATATTCTTCATTTTTTACTTCTAGCCTAGATGCTAGATCTTCACACTAGAATCCCTTGATGTCTCCTGCCAGAGACTTCAACTCTGAGATGCATTTCTCAGATTCTTCAAGGCATTTTGTCAACCAGTTCTACTCTATTATAGAAGCATTCTTGAATAGATTCTATTCCCTTCTAACTCTATTGAGTTCTTCAAGTGCATTCACAAACTCTATTTCAAGATCAACTTCTTCTTCCTCTTCTTCTTCTTCACATTCACTATTAAATAGATCTTGGTGGTTGGATCTATCTACTTTGTCTTCTTCTTCTTCATCATCACTGCCAAACACATCATACCGGTAGGATTCATTTGCCTTTTCACCTTCATGTGTGTGCACCTCATATTCTGATTCTTGAGCCATGAAGAGATGGGTTCCTCCATCATCACTACTGCAGTTGCTAGTAGATCTTCCTTCATCATCTATAGATTCATGAGATGCATGTCTCATACTATCTTCACAAGTCAATCCTATAGTAGTAGGGTCATTTTCATAGAGCTTCTTCAATCTCTCCGATAAGCTTTTTGTTGATTTACATCGGTCCACCTATGAGGAGACATCATCTAATAACCCACAAAGAATAGCCTTCATAGCTTCTTCATTGCACAAGCATCTTCTTTCTTCTTCAAATCTGGTGGGAGGAGTGACATTCCTAGGGAGACCATTGATAACTGACATTCATACATCAAAACCTAGAGAGGATAGGAAGACTTCCATTATGCAACTACAAATGGCATAGTTAGATCCATTAAACACTGGAGCAGGTTGACACTAAACAAACCATTATGTCCTTAAGCAAGAATCTACCCAAGATGGAGAAAGCTCACATAACTAGGAACATAGGCTCTGATACCAATTGTTAGACACAATCCACCACTAAGAGGGGGGTGAATTAGTGGTTCTCAATCTTCTTTGATTAACTATCCTATGTCAGCATACCGATTAACACATCTAGTTGAATGCAGACTTACCGGTTAGAGAGGAGACTAAACACAAATGCATTCACACAAAGGGACATCACATAACACCAGGATGCATGAGGAAAACCCAAGATGGGAAAAACCTCTGTGAGCAATGCTACTAGAGACTACTGCTCCAATCCAGCCTCACAATGAAAACTTTGTTACAATGTTTAGGGTACCAACCCAAGGAGTACCAACCCCCGATTTAGGGCACCAACCCAAGGAGCACCAACCACTGATGTAGGGCACCAACCCAAGGAGTACCAACCCCTAACTTTTTTATGGGCTACAACCCCTACACCGAGCTACAACTCAGTGTTCACACTAAAAACATCAATTAAAAAAGTAGTTATTTTGTTATGAGTGAATCTTGCAACCATTCCAAATTGCCTTACTATGTCGATGAGATACCTTCTCTTCTACATTGACTTAGTCTTTTGCTACTCTTATCTACTGCTTTTCTTGCCAATAAACTCTATCGGTTCACCTCTCCTCTTCTTCTTCTCTATTAGATCTCTGCCTTACTCTCTTTTCTTCACTGGTACAACACTTTGATGGTTGTATGTCTACCTTGTCTATAGCTCCCTTCACTTCTGCTCTGCCGGTATGGACACTATCGGGTCTACTCTGCTATCGGTTGAACACTTCAACTAGGTTCACCTTCACACTTTGTCTCTTCTCAGATATGATTTGTGCACTTGACTAATTTGCTTCTCACCTACATAAGTAATCACTTGGCAGCAACACACTCTTCTTCCATTCAGTATCCCCCTTCCCTGATTTTGGCTTCCCTATTTATAACCTAGTTTTCTTGCCAAAAACCAATTCAAAAACATGGGCAGTTAGGGTTTCTTCATTAACCTCAAGGAAACCAAATCCAATCAGATCTTTTCCAATCTAATCTCCCTGATAGTTAACTATACATCTCCACCATTTACTCACCTTCTTGATCATGCCTTATATCTTTGGCGATCTTCTTTTTCCCTATCGACTGATCTATTGGTCAAACACCAAGATCGGTCTTCTTGTTTCCTTCATCCACCTCGATCTCCTCAATCACTCTTAGTTGTCTCATAGTTTTCTTCTATACCTCGAGCTGAAAACCTCTACAAGGAATCTGCAACATGTCCCGCAATTTGTGGGATCTTCCATCAATGTTGACCAACTCTGCAACTACCTTGTTGGGGTACATTATGATGAATAATGATGAACAATAAGTACCCTAAATGGTACTGAGGGACGGGGGGTGAATAAGTACAAACAAAAACTTTCTCAACAACTTATCAAGCTAAAACAACACTAACCGATTGTCTTCATCACTGAACTTAACCATGGCAATACCAGTTAAACATAGTAAGACTTCAGATAGCATAGACCGGTAAGTATGAACACTTCAAATACATTTAATACTTGATAACTACTTCACCCATAAATATATGCATGTGTTATATTAGCAATATAATAACCATCAGCTCTGCATGCATAACCACAGAAACAAAGAATACTTAATCATCACATGAAAAATGGACAACTCAGGATACACAGATTTTTTCACATGGAAACCCAAATGGGAAAAACCATGGTGGGGATGAATACCCACAAGCCTGTTTTGAACTCTTTTGAAGCTCGCTCTATTAGGATCCTAGTCCGGTTAAAGACTTTACAATAAGGTTCTTCTAGGAACCGATCTTGTTAAAGATCACCCGGTTAAGGGATGGTTATATACCCTATTAAAGGATGAAATCTTGTTACAGGTTACCCCACTAGAGGATTTGAAGAACTCAATGATATTCAGTCACCTAGTAAGAGGTTTTGCAACAATCCTATTAAAGCTACCCTGTAAAGGGATTTTCCAACTGTTGAAATGGTTAGAAGACAATAGGTAAAACTCTGATCTAATAACAACATTATATGTCGAGGCAGATCCTTTTCATTTCCTCTATTCTGCAATCACACTTTGCATTTTTCCTCTTACTAGTCTAGCAAGTATCTTATCACTTGGATACACACACATAACACTTCCCAACAACAAACAATAAAAAATATCATCGACCTTATAGACTTAGGTCGATAGCATAAACCCTAAACCCTAAGCATTTTAGGTTTACAATACAAGCAATCTAATCCTGACCTTTCAAATACTTTGCATAGAGCAATACAATTTCAAAAAGATTACAAGACAATCTGCATCATCCATTTTGCATCGCACATGGGAATCAGTAACCCATCACGTTCTTTTCTCATACTGCTAAGAAGAATGATCATTCCTAAGGTAGACATTTAATGCAATCGATCTTCACATGCAAGATCCTCAAATAAATCCTTCACACGTACCAAAATGATGTGGCATCATGATCTCATCCTCATCTCTTAGATAACTCATCATAGGATGTCATCGGTTGCATCCCACAAGCGAGATTGGCAAATCGGAAACCCTAGGGCTGAGACTACCAACCGGTAGTCACACTTAGTAAAACCCCAACACCGGTTCACTGCATATCTTCATACTGGTTCACTTGCACTTATTGACATCAATGACAACATACATTATCATCATCTAACTCATCACAGGATATCATCAGTTGCATCGTACAAGCGAGATTGATAGACTGGAAACCCTAGGGCTGAGACTACTAATTGGTAGTCACACTTAGTAAAACCTTGACACTGGTTCACTGCATTTCTTCATACCAGTTCACTTGTACTTATTGACATCAATGACAACATACATTATCATCATATCAACATGTTGGTTCATCATATGCCAACAATATCCCCCTTTGGCACCGATGGCAATACTCAGTGTAGCATTGCAACTGTAAACATCATAGACCAGTGTATCTGCATCATCAGATATCTTCTTCCCATACATAAGATATCTTCTCCCCCTTTGACAACAATGTCAAAGTGAAGGCACAAGCTTCCATTCCCCACTATGCTACTCCCCCTATAGAGTAGCATCCTTCAACACATCAATCCTGAAAGATTTGACACTGTAGTAGCTGAGTAATGTGGAACACACAACTTTAGTTGACTTCATGAAGTGGAAGAACCCCTAATTCACCTCTCAAATAAGTAAATGTAGTCTTTAGTAAGGGCTTAGTGAATATATCTGCTAGTTGCTCATTGTTGGAAACATGTTCTAGTACAACCTCCTTATTTTGAACCTTTTCTCTCAAGAATTTATACTTAAGCTCAATGTGCTTAGTTCTATCATGCAATACCAGATTCTTGGAAATGTTTATTGCACTTGTGTTGTCACAAAATATATTCATTGGCTCAGATATAGGTACTTTGAAACCTTCCAATACATGTTTCATCCAAATTGTTTGAGTACAATTCATAAATGCTACCACATATTCTGCTTCAGCTGTAGACTGGGAAATATAGCTTTGCTTCTTACTCGTCCATGAGACTAGTCTTCCACCAAGAAAGAATGCTACCAAGTGGGATTCTCTTGGACTTTTCTCAAGATGATCTACTATGCCCACTGCATGAGCAATATCTGGTCTACTGTGTACCACATAGTGCAGCTTACCAATCATTGACTGGTACTCTTTCTCATTCACCAACATTGAATCATCTTCCTTAGTCAATTTGCAGCCTGCCACCATCGATGTACCAACCAGTTTGCTCTCCTCCATGCCAAAAGTATTCAATACCTCTTTGACATACTTGGACTGGGTAACAAAGATACCCTCTTTCATTTGATGAATCTGTAGACCAATTAAGAATTTTATCTCTCCAATCAGAGACATCTCAAACTCTTTCTTCATTACATCCACAAATTCATGGCTCATTTCATCATCTCCTCCAAAGATTATGTCATCTACAAACACTTCATAGATTAGAATATGATCACCTTTATATTTTAGGTAGATGTTGTTGTCTTCACTTGTTCTCTAAAATCCAATCTTCACAAGGTGAGAGTGTAATCCTTCATACCTTGCCCTTGGTGCTTGCTTTAATCCATACAAGGCCTTATGTAATCTACACACCATGTTACTATCTTCTGATAGGGCAAACCCATCCAGTTGCTCTATGTACACTTCCTCTTCAAGGATTCCATTCAAGAATGCAGACTTCACATCCATCTGATATACCTTGAATCCCTTGAATTCTACAAATGCAAGTAGCATTCGAACACCTTCTAGTCTAGCCACTGGGCAAAGGTTTCTGCATAGTCTTCTCCTTCTTCCTGAGTGTATCCCTTGCATACAAGTCTTTCTTTGTTCCTTATAATTGTTCCTTCTTCGTTCAGCTTATTTCTGAAGACCCATTTGGTACCTATGACATTCTTATGTTCAGGTCTAGGTACCAAAGACCATGTTGCATTCTTCTCAATCTGATCTAGCTCCTCTTCCATTGATTTAGTCCAATCTTCATCTATAAGTTCCTCTCTAATAGCCTTAGGTTCCAATTTAGGTAACATGCAAGAGTTCTCTTTGACCTTTCTTCTTGTGAGTATCCTTGCATATTTATCTCCTATGATTTGCTTTGGATCATGATGTAGTTTCACATATCTAGGAATGACCCTATCTGGTTCTTCTTTCTTCTTCTCCAGCTTCTTCTTCACCTACCACAACATCTACTAGTACAGGAACACTGAGATCTTTGCTTGATTTTTTTGAAACCAGTTCCCAGAAATCTACACCCTATTCACCTTCCACCTGCTCATTGCTGGTTTCCTCAGGTTTCTCAAGGGATTCATCAACCCTAACATTGATTCTCTCAACAATTTTCTGAGTTCTTTTGATGTAGTACTTGAGAGATTTACTCTTAGTGGAATATCCCAAAAATATTCCTTCATCACTTTTAGCATCAAACTTTCTCAGATGCTCACTTCTCTTGATATAGCACTTACTTCCGAATACTTTAAAATAACTCATAGTGGGAGTCTTCCCGGTCCAATACTCATAAGGGTTTTTATCTTGGCCTTTCTTGATGAGTACCTGGTTCATAGTATAGACTACAGTACTCACTACTTCTCTCCAAAAAGTGTGAGCAACCTTTCCTTGGATTAGCATTGTTCTAGCCACTTCTACTATAGTCCTATTATTCCTTTCTGTTATGTCATTATATTGTGGTGTCCTAGGAGCACACAATTACCTCTTGATGTCATTCTCTTCATAGTACTTGTTAAACTCATCAGAAGTGAATTCACCTGCTTGATCAGTTCTTAGGCACTTTATCCTTTGGCTACTTTCCTTCTCTACTAATGCTCTGAAGGCTTTGAACTTTCCAAATGCTTCAGACTTGTCTTTCAAGAATCTAACCCACATCATTCTTGAGTAGTCATCAGTAAGAATCATAAAATACCTATCTCCCTAAATACTTCTAGTTTTTATAAGACCACACAAATCAGTATGCATGAGATCAAGTAAGTTTTTTGCTGAAAAAGACTTACCTTTAAAATTTGAGGAAGACATCTTCCCAAGTTGACATTCTCTACACAGGAAGTTTTTTGGTTTGTTCAACAAAGGCAATCCTCTCACTGCCTTGATCTTACTAGCTTTAACATTATTGTCAAAGTTTATATGACAGAGTCTCCTATGCCATATCCAACTGTCATCAAACTTAGCCATCAGACACTGACTAATTTTGGTATTCAACTGAAACAAGTTACCTCTAGTTTGCTTATCAGTGGCAATAAGTTCACCACTTTTTCCAATTATACAACAGACTCCACCTTTGAACTCCAGAACGATTCCTTTATCATTTAGTTGAGCAACACTCAATAGGTTATGCTTAAGACCTTCTACCTAGTAGACATCATCTACAGTTCTCTTTCCATTTAGTGATATGGATCCTTTACCTTTCACCAAACGTGGTGCATCGTTGCCAAACCGAACAATACCTCCATCATATTCTTCCAAAGATAGAAACTTTCTCCGATCACCAGTCATATGGTGAGAACACCCACTATCAATAATCCACTCATTGAGTTGTCAATGAGAGAGACAAGGGATTTCTTGTCAGACACTTCTTCCTTTATAGCTACAAATACTATGTCTTCATTTTCTTCATCCTCAGAGTCTTCATCAGTAACACCTTCATCCACTACAACCAGACAATTTCTCCTACTACCTCCTTTATACTTTTTAAACCTCTTCAGTTTATCCTTATTATCATTGTTAAGACAATTAGCAGCTATATGTCCTATCTTATTGTAGGAAAAACATTTTAGAGGAAGCTTACCTCTATATTTACCAGTTCCTTTCGGAAGTCTTTTAGCAAGAAGAGCTTCAAACTCCATTAGAATCTCTTCATCATCCATATCTCTGCATTGGCTAGATTCAAAACTAGTACCAACTTCTTTTCCTTTTCTAGATGGTGCAGCAGATGCTCTAATGGCTGACTCAATCTTTTGAACACTGCCATCATAGCTATTCAACTCATATGTAGTCAACTTTGCAATGATAGAGTCTAAGAATACCTTGGTTTTGTCGATAAACCTTAGCTCCTGGATAGCAACAACTCTGATTGCATAGACCGGTAACAATGATCTCAAGACTTTACTAACAATGGTGGCATCCTCTATCATTCCACCAGTGCTTTTGATATCTCCAACCACAATCTTAATCCTTATGCCATATTGTTAAATGGTCTCTCCTTCAACCATCCTCATGTCTTCAAATTTTCCTCTAAGTCTCTCTTCCTTAGCTTTCTTTACATGCTCATCACCACCATAAATAGTTTCCAATGTGTCCCATACATATTTAGGAGTGTCCTTATCTTGTACATCAATGAAATCAATATCGGACAAACTACTAATAATGGCTTCCATGACTTGCCCATTTTACTGAATCTCTTTTTTCCGATCATCGGTCAGAGTGCTAGTGGGAATCACATAGGCATTCTCAACATAGCTCTAGTGTTGAGCACCCATTCTCTTGATGTAAACCTTCATTTTGTCCTTCCATATCTTGAAGTTATCTCTATTGAACTTAGGACCTTCCCTCTTCATCATTATAGCATGATCTTTTACCTCAAGCGGTTAAGCTTATATCACCAAGGACCTGGAGTTGCTTTGATACCAATTGATGAATAATTATGAATAAAAAATACCCTAAATGGAACAAGGGGGGGGGGGGGGGGGTAAATCAGTACAGACAAAAACTTTCTCAACAACTTATCAAGCTAAAACAACACTATCTAGTTGTCTTCATCACTGAACTTAACTATGGCAATACTGGTTAAACACAGTAAGACTTCAGACATCATAGACCAATAAGTTTGAACACTTCAAATATATTTAATACTTGATAACTACTTCACCTATAAACATATGCATGTGTTATATTAGCAATATAATAACCATCATCTCTGCATGCATAACCACTCAAACAAAGAATACTTAATCATCACATGAAATATGCACAACTCATGACACACAGATTTTTTCACATGGAAACCCAAATGGGAAAAACCATGGTGGGGATGAATACCCACAAGCTTGTTTTTAACTCTTTTGAAGCTTGCTCTGTTAGGAGCCTAGTGTGGTTAAAGACTTTACAATAAGGTTCTGCTAGGAACGAATCTTGTTAAAGATCACTTGGTTAAGGGATGGCTATATACCCTGTTAAAGGTTACCCCACTAGAGGATTTGAAAAACTCAATGATCTTGAGTCACCTAGTTAGAGGTTTTACAACAAGCTTGTTAAAGCTACCTGGTAAAGGGATTTTACAACTGTTGAAATGGTTAGAAGACAATAGGTGAAACCCTAATTTGATAACAACACTACATTCCAAGGTAGATCCTTTTCATTTCCTCTATTCTGTAATCACACTTTGTAGTTTTCCTCTTACTGGTCTAGCAAGTATCTTATCACTCGGATACACACACATAACATTTTCCAACAACAGACAATAGCAAACATCATTGACCTTATAGACTTAGGTCGGTAGCATAAACCCTAAACCCTAAGTATTTTAGGTTTACAATACAAGCGGTCCAATCCTGAACATTCAAACACTTTGCATAGAGAAATACAATTTCAAACAAGTCACAAGACAATCTACATCATCCATTCTACACCGCACATGGGAATCAGTAACCCATCACGCTCTCTTCTCATGCCGCTAAGAAGAATGATCATTCCCGAGGTAGACATTTAATGTAATCAATCTTCAAATGCAAGATCCTCAAAGAAATCCTTCACGCATACAAAACTAATGTGGCATCTTGATCTCATCCTCATCTCTTAGCTAGCTCATGACAGGATGTCATCAGTTGCATCGCACAAGCGAGATTGCCAAAATGGAAACCTTAGGGCTAAGACTACCAACCGGTAGTCACACTTAGTAAAACCCCGACACCAATTCACTGCATGTCTTCATACCATTTCACTTTCACTTATTGACATCAATGAAAACATACATTACCATCATATGCACATGTTGGTTCATCATATGCCAACACATTCCTTCTTCATCCAATCGTAGATCTACCACCTTGACTCCATGTTGCATCCATGTTGACCAATTGCTAGCTTGGCTCTTCATGTCGGTCTAGATAAGATCACTGACCAAACACTCTATCGATTCCTCTTTCCTGTCACTTTTCTAACCCTGTCGGTATCTCACACTCTACCAATTACCTCACCATGTCTGCACTATGTTGAATTGCCAATGCAACACTCAAACCAATCTCCAGACATGCCAATCCATAGCACACTCATTCCCATGAAGTGGGAGGTCTTCTGCATCTGCCCCTTGCTCATAGTACCGGTGAACTTGCATACCGGTAAACACTCTTGATGATACAAGTCATCAACCTTCACCAGAATCTACCTTCAGTCAGGTCACATTCCTCTATTTGCATCTTCTCATCCTTGCCTTCTACTTGATCAACACGGACCATATCACAATCAATTTGTCAAGATGACTAACTCATCATTCTTCATCTATTCCAGCATCTCACCATGCCTTCTTTGTTGATCAATGTGTATATTCTTGTTCTCATGCACTCAAGGCATTCCCTTAATTTATCGGTAGATCCGGTGTGAGCCTTCAAACACCTGCCTTTGCTCCATCTTCCTTATCTCACAAGAATATGATGCATACTTATGCATAATAGGAGATAAGTTCAAATTACCAGTGGGAGTGACACCTTGACATTAGCATCATGAAATGTACTCATGTGGCTTCCCTATTTGTGCAACATATCTTGAAACAAGCACATGTGATCTAATGTGGGCACATTCAATGTCAGTCATCTCTTCACATGGTGATTGCATCTTCATCCGGTGAGAGTCCTACTGTTTTGTAACCTCACAACATACCGGTAATCTATTCTTTCTTCTCCTCTAGTGTTGATGTGATTTAGCTAGCATTTTGCCTCTTCATCACACACATCAGCTCAAGCACTTTGTTCGTCCTGCTTGTACATTGGTCATCATCTTGTCGGTTGACACCCACTCACTTGGGGGATTTGTCTTCTCCATGTCAACACATCATTTACTAGTTGACATCCTTTCCTTACTGGTGATACACTATATCGGTAACCTATTCAGCTCATCCACACAAGTTGGGCACTAACTTGTGTACCGATAACACTAGTTGTCATCCATCTGATGAAATTCTCTTCCTTACCTTACTGGTGTCCTACAACACAAAGTGATATCTAAGATATCTTATTCTTTACTTCTTCATGATAGTGTTGCACATACATCTCTTCTACTGGTACTCATCCCATACCGGTTGACATCAATGACAACACATTGCCAACATTTAGTACTTCAAAGATTAGCATTAATGAAGTATTAAATAATTATATTAGCAAGGTTGTAATTTAATAGTAGTAATAATTTGGTTTTTTAGAGAGATAATTACATTGGCTAAAATTCTTATTTTGTCACTAAGCATGTAATTTTTATCATTCCACTAAGGTAATTGATCCATATATTTGAATAGGCTATTAAGTGCGGATTCATTTTAGAAAAAATGTATGTACTACCAAAAATTTGTTCTACTGCATGTAATCTATCTAATATTTGTGTTGGTTGTTAATTTAAATATAAAATCCAAAATATATTTAGATAGTTATAATTTGGAAGTTGTAGACAATTTTGTATCTTTACCCTAGAAATTCCTATGTTAAAAAGGAACCACTTAAGTTATGATTCCTTTATCACTTTATACACATGAAAAATAACTAAATAGTCATTTTGTTTAGGAAAAAAAAACATAAAATTTGACAATTGAACTACTAGTTCATTAAGAAAGGCCTTAAGGTTGCTCTATATTATTACCATTAAATTTGATACAATAATATTGTGTAGTTAATATTGACCAATAATTGATATTAATGTTAATTTTTAAACTTAAAATAGAAATAGCATAATTATATTTTTTTAAATAATTAGATAACAATATTAACTAGCAATCCATACCTCCATCCATATTTTTTTGTTTTGAGATCATCCTTTTCCATTTGTGCTATCCCCACCATGTCATCACTACTCATGAGCTTAGTATTTGAGGGTTAGTCCTCCATTAGAGTCTCATTGTACAATGAATAGTGAATTCCTAGGGAAGCCCTTCAACTAGAGGGTGTGTGGCCTAAAACATTTAGGTTCAACTGAATGTATGTAAAATTTAAGTGCTGCTCTAGCTATTTTCTCCTTTAAAATAATAGTAATATAAATAAATCTATATTTAAGCTATAAAATAAGATCAAACATTAAGATTAAAACTGAACTAGAAAGGAAATAAAGTAGCAATATAAAGGAATGTTTGATTCAACATATAAATTTATGTTGTAATTCTAGAATATACAAAAATGTTAGGAAGGTTAATTAGCATAGGTTTTGTATTGTGTGTAAGGGTTTCTATAAATATATAAAATGATAATGATTCTCCACACACACTTTTTATCCTGAAAGTGTGCTAAGGACCCTTTAGATGCAATTGATACCCTCAAATCAAAATGGTGATCGTCCATATATTTTAATTTCCTATTACTAAGATCGCTTAGAATTTATTATATATGTTTCACTAATTTATTGTTTCTTTTGGATGAATATAGAAGTTATTAGATGGTTGAAGAAGCTTATGTGGAAGGAAAAAAAGATGCATGTAGCTAGGACATTATCTTAGTCAAAATTATATTTTTAATATAAAAAGGTTGAATGTTTATTGATTCTCTATGAATGGTATATTAAATTAAAGGCAAAAAAAATGGTTGCAAACAATAACTATCGTTCCTAAGTATAACAACACGTAATAACAATATAATAGCTATTGTTGGCAAATGCACAATCCAATGAGAAATTGTAGGTGATTGAAGGTATTGTCATTGATGGCAACCTTGCAATCCTATGGCACCAATAGGCACCGGCACCGACAGACTCTACACCAACAGATAGTTCACCAAAAGCGACAAAGATGATTACAGGCACCCCAACCGACATGATTTTGTTTATTGCATATTGTATTTACTTGTAATATCTTTTTGTAAGCCGACATGGCATATTGTAACAAGACTCATATATAAGTATGAGATCTTGTAGAACATTTTGTAAGATGGGATAGGACATATGATAGATGGATATAATGAGCGAATATTATGGCAAATTTTGTAGTAAGGTTTATGGTTGTTGTATGAGCTTAATCTGGTACTGAACTTGGCATAGAAGATGCTGTTTGTAGCAGTACATCACTTGGATTTCTATAATCCATTTTTGTAAGTCAGTGAGACTTCCTTTTATAATTGAGCAGTGAGCTCTTGGCAGTTGGCCTTCCTGCATGTGTAGGCACCACATTTTGTAAGTAATATCCATTCATTGGCCAGTGAGTGAATATTGTGGGTCACAAATCCCACCGAGGTTTCTCTGACACCGGGTTTCCTCGCCAAAAATCTTTTATTATGGTGTACTTTCTATGTTGTGTTTATTTTTCTTATTTATTGCATTAATTCTTGTTTACCAGTACACTATTTTGGAATGCAATTTATTTAATAAGGTCAGGAAATCTGTTAACCAGAAAGATACTAATTCACCTCCCCCCCCCTCTCAGTATCTTTGGGAATCCTAACAATTGGTATAAGAGCATGGTCCTCTATTTTCAAAAACCTAATAGCTTGAGAGAGATTCTGACACCGGTACAGATTGAAAATTTGAGAAAGCAATTGAAAACAACTCTTTCAGATTATGATGCAGAAAAGTTGAAGAATATGAAACTTGAAGATGATTTGAAGACTGTACAAGAATTCATTCAAGAACTTCAAGAAAATCTCACTATTGCTAGGAACAAAAGAAGAGAACTTTTGAAAAAGATGCAAAGTGATGATGATGAAAAGGAAACTCTTAATGACCTTGTGAACAAGTTAAGACAATAAAACAATGCTATGAGGAATGAGATGCAAGACATGACTATAAGTATGAGATTTTGTAGAACATTTTGTAAGATGGGATAGGACATATGATAGATGGATATAATGAGCAAATATTAAGGCGGACTTTGTAGTAAGGTTTATGGTTGTTGTATGAGCTTAAATCGGTACTGAACCTGGTATAGCAGATGCTTTTTGTAGTAGTACATCACTTGGATTTCTATAATCCATTTTTGTAAGTCAGTGAGACTTCCTTTTGTAATTGAGCAGTGAATTCTAGGCAATTGGCCTTCCTGCATGTACAGGCACCACATTTTATAAGTAATATCCATTCATTGGCCAGTGAGTGAATATTGTGGGTCACAAATCCCACCGAGGTTTTTCCCACACCGGGTTTCCTCGCCAAAAAATATTGTGTTATGGTGTGCTTTCTATGTTGTGTTTATTGTTCTTATTTACCGCATTAATTCTTGTTTGCCAATACACTGTTTTGGAATGCAATTTATTTAATAAGGTCAAAAAATCTATTAATTGGAAAGATACTAATTCACCCCCCCCTCCCAGTATCTTTTAGAATCCTAACAATTGGTATCAGAGCATGGCCCTCTATTTTCAAAAGCCTAACAGCTTGAGGGAGATTCTAACACCGGCACAGATGGAAAACTTGAGAAAGCAATTGGAAACAACTCTTTTAGATTATGATGTAGAAAAGTTGAAGAATATGAAACTTGAAGATGATTTGAACACTGCATAGGAATTCATTCAAGGACTTCAAGAAAATCTCACTATTTCTAGGAACAAAAGAAGAGAACTTTCTGAAAAGATGCAGAGTGATGATGGTGAAAAGGAAACTCTTAATGACCTTGTGAACAAGTTAAGGCAATAAAACAATGCTATGAGGAATGAGATGAAAGACATGACTATGAGATTTTGTAAAGACATTGAAGACAGAAAGAAGAATGAGGATGACTTGATTAGAAGACTAAATAATGCTGGAAATGAAAATACAAGACTTAGTCATGAAAATGATATGTTGAAAATAGATTTGATGCACACACAAAATGATAGAACTGAACTTATGAGACAAAAGGGAATCTTGGAAAATGAGTTGGCTACTGCAAATCAACACAAAGAGAAATTCAAGAAAATTTTAGAGGAACTTGATAACATGCTAAAAAATCAAAAACGTGATGGAGATACTAATGGACTTGGCTTTGAAGTTGGTGAAAGCTCCGGTACTACAAACAATTATGATCACAGTAAACCGTTAAGACAACCTAATGATTACAAATTTAATGAGAAATGCTTTAAATGTAACAAGTATGGTCATAGAGAAAATAAGTGTAGATTTAGAAACTATCAGAACACTATTGCATTCACCGATCAATGTTCTAAATGCAACAAAATTGGTCATAATTTAGAAAATTGTAGAATGAATGTAAGATTTTATGTGTATGGAAGATTTGGACACTTATCTAATCAATGCAGGACACATACCGACATAGGATATGGAAAAGCTATTCAGAAAAATAATGTGACTTGTTATGCTTCTAACAAGATTGGACATATTGCAAAATTTTGTAGAAGTAAGGCATCACCGGCAAATAACAAAGGACCCAGTTTGAAAGGTAAAGAGAAGGTTGAAGAGGTAAAGCAAGAATTTTCAAAACAATGAATTAGAAAGACAAATCAAAATGTTGATGAGGCCATTCCTTCACTGGTAGAACATAGTATCAGTCCATCGATAGGAGATTCTTCATCTAACTGAAAAGAAATCTTTTGGGTGTATGGCAAGAAATTGAATCATGCTAGTTCACCCTTGGTTGATGGTAAGAAGATGAATTACTTCTTTACTGGCAGATGTGGTAAGTTTCACTTAACTGGCAAACATTTATTATGGTAGTTGAAGGAAATGACATTATAAAGCAAGTGTTTTTCACTCTTTTTCACTCACCGAGCATTCAAATTTCCTAAAAGTGCGAAAAACCCGAGCGAAGGCATCCACAACGAGAACTGAAGCAAATCATTCAAGTATTCAAACCTAAAGGAAAATTAAGGTATTTATCAAATGGCTTCCTCCTTTGTACCTGAATTCACTGCAAACCCTATTGTAATTGAAGTGGTTAAATGCCCTAGGCCCGTATTTAAGATCATACCTAAAGTAGCGAAGCAGGATGATACCCTAGGTGCATTCTCTAAAATACCCAAAGGAGTTGCATATGCTAAAGACCCTAGGATATACATACATTGTCATATTGAGGAACCATGTGCTGATGAAATAATGAACATGTATAGGACTGTAATTTGTGATGAGAATGGTAATGTAAAACCAGAACACAAGATAATTGAAACCCTAGGTTTTGTGGAAATTCTTAGTATTCTTGATTTTCCAAAGGAAGTTGTGAGGATTGTACTTAGAAGAGTTCATGGGGAATTCTTTTGGCTTGACTCCATGCATAAGATCACAAGAGAAGCAGTTAGGGCAATGACTGGCCTACCTTCCACCGGTAGCAGGCCTGATAAAACCAAAAAGTTCCAAACAACACTGTAATGACCCTAACCGGTGCAACCCATGACAACAAATCCTTAAGAGTGAATTATGTAAAGAATATTAATGTCAGATTCATTAGCATGATTCTAGAATACAATACTACACATGCTAACAGATTAAACTTTGTTTCTAGTTCATGTATCAAGAGTGCTTATGACATGGTGAACAGTAATGAAAAGATTGACATATGTGAATGGCTAAAGGATGAATTAATTGACAACCTGAAGAAAATTAAGGGTGACAAGAAAGGTACTTTTAGATTTGGTAACTTACTTGTATGCCTAATGCTATACATTACTAAGGAAGTTCCCAGCATAGGTAGAAAAGAATTTGGTTTTGACATACTGGTAGGAAAACAACTATTGGATATCCTTACCGGCATGGGAGATGATAGGGAAAACAACATAATTAAATACTTTCAGGCATTTAAGGCTAGATTGAAGACTAGGGAAAGGTTATCTCAAACCATAGTTGACAAATATCAGAAAGAAATATGTTTTGTTATAAAGAAAGATGAAATTTGGATGGAAGCAGTGGTTCCAAGAACTATTTGGGTAACAAAAATGGGTTATGAGGCCAATGAAAAATAATTGATACATATGCTAAAGCCCTACTCAAAGCTCCTAAAGAACTTGAAGAAGAAGCATTTGGAAATGCAGAAACCATTGAGAGCAAGGTTCAAACACTGAAACAAAGAAATAAAAGAGAACAAACAATTAGAAAAGCAACAAAACAGGCAAAAGAAATCAAGGAAGACTTATTGATTATTACTGGTATTAAGGAAAGTGACTTGGAAGGGATATGACCAGAAGCACATCTTTCACCGGTTGGAACTTCTTTTGATGGTGAAATACCGACAGAGTTTAAAATGGTAGAAAGAAAAAGAAAAAATTCACCGGTACCCTCTCCTAAACCAAAGAAAGCTAGAAAGAAGCAACATGTAGTAAGGCCTCCAACAAGGAAAATGACACCAAGGAAGAAGAAGGAAAAACAAGTTACCCCTCCTTTAGAAAATCTTCTAAATGAAATAACAGATGAAGGAAACTTGTCTAATATCAACAAATTGTATAATACTTTTAGTAAAATGAAGAAAAAGAATGCATAGAAAATAGTGTCATTCTACACTTAGACATTTACAAGAAATTTTTGATAGAAGTTGTAGATGATTTACCAAGTGACTTGTATAGGAGACTAGATGCAAAGAGATTAGCCATTGTGAAATTGGATAAGAAAATAAAGATAGATTTATTCATTGTGGAGTTGGATTTAGTCCCTATCCACTCCTCTAAGAAGATTTTGTGGCCCATGGTGAGAGAGAGAATTTAACTTGGTCTACCTCCTAATGACCAAAATCTAATGTTTTGTTTATCACAAACACATGAGACATGTAGAGCTCCATTTTTATTGTTGTCTATCTATTTCCATTAGAAATTATCTTCTCTCTAAGGTCCATTAGATGACTACGGAGAAAATTCCTCCAACTCCCCCTTCTCCCATTGGAATGAGAGAAAATTCACAAGGTTATTACTACATGTTATCTACATGATGCTATCCTTGAGACATATAATGTCTTTTGGAAATTCTAAGACTCGCAACCCAAAGTTAGTGTGGTTTCTTCTAGGAGACCTACGGAGGCCCTTATGATTTGGAATAGTGGTGATACTTCAAATGAAGAAAATATAAAAGAATTGATTAAGATTCCTATGACAAAACATTCATGGACAAAGATCAAAAGGAAGAAAAAACCTCCATCAAAACTAAAGCATCATATGACATTAAGATCATCAAGGAAAGGAGTAAGACAAAAAAATGTTTTATTTTTGTGGAACACCTATATTGGAGTTGATTACTCAACCTACAACTCCTAAATGTCACCTAGAATCAAACACCCATCATGAAACAAGAGAGAAGCAAAGAGCTATGTAGGACAAAAGATTGTTGATTTAAAAATATGAATCATATTGATAATCTAATGATTGAATGAATAATAATGCTAAAATGAATTGTTTATAAAGGAAAAGTAAAAGATAAATAAATAGAAACCCTAGAGAAAACCTAGGTAAGGATAAGACTAGATCATGACATGTGTCCTCATCAAATGACTTGAGACACTAAAGAGAGCATGAAATAAGTAAGCTTAAGTCCTAGAGTACTAATTACTTTAATGCTTCCTCTTAAGTGCAACTTTAGGAGAAACTAAAACCTCTAAATGCAAATGCATGAAATGCAAAGGATGTGTCCCATCCCAACAACTAAGGCCTAATGAGGTACTAATGTACATACAAAAAAATGTCTCACAATTGGAGAAAAAGAGAAAAGACTAGTGGGAGAAAAGTCCTCTCCAAAAGAGAAAAAAATAGAATGAAGGACTAAGAAGCCTTTAGAAAAATATCCCAAAGAATAGAAACATGAAGAACATTCTATGAAGCATGAATGAGTTGTAGGCAACTATCAAATGAAGATTGCTATAGTGCTAATATAAAAACCTCCTCTAAAACCAAGATGATGATCATGATCAAGAAGACAATAATCTACATGAGTACCCAATTGACACTAGTTGATCAAACATATGACCAAAAAAGGAAAAATATCTCGGAATTATAGTTGTCAATAGGATAAAGAGTTGCTCAGTCAAGGATAGCTCACCTCCACAAAACTAGAATGCAAGAGTGTCTACATAATAAAAGATCCATCTCATCAAAATACAACAACTACTAAAATTTATTAAACCCATAAACACTACTTTTAAGTAACAACATTGTTTTATTTATTTTTCACTTTAACTATATATCAAAATTTACATATATAACACATTATCCTTTTACCATAAAATATTTACTAATTTAATTTACCCACTAGTTTTTAGTTTTTTTTACATTATTAAATTACTCTTTTATTTACCAAATTTACCCCCTTTAAGTTCTTTAATACATACTTTCTTAATTTTATTTATTTTATTTTAGTAACCTTGACCTTTAAAATTATAGAACTATGTCTTTACCATTTCACCAAACAGTTAATTAGCCATTACCTATTTTAAATACTCTAAACTCATAGCAATCCATAATTAACAAAACACATTCTTGTAGTAATGACAAGCAAAGGTGTTTGAACTCACGGCCTTTAGGCCATGACTAAAATTCACAACCTTTAGGTTATGATTACAAAGCCTTGGCCATCACATCCCAATGCTTTATTTTCAAAATAAGCAACAAGATTCAAATTTATACATTATACAGCTGAGTAAGGGAGGGGTCCCATGGAGGGGGCTTAAGCTCTATTTTTAAGGAAGAGGTGGTCTCATGAAAAAAATATTTTTTGGCTACAGGATTAATTAGAATCTTTTCCTAAAAAATAGAGCCCCTACCTTTTAGGCTTGAAAATCTAAGCTGGTGAAAATGGGGTGGGGCTAGAAATTGCCCCACCATCTTAGGAATGTATTATGTCATTTGTCAATTACATAAATTTTAGAAAAAAAACAAATTTATTCACTACCAATTTACTTAAATTTAGGAATTTAAACTTGTTAATCTCCACTACAAAGTTCATGACATCCTTAAACTTAGAAGCTGAAGTGGAAAACAAAATTCATGGGACCGACAACTTTAAAATATTCTTAGAAAAGCTCAGCAGCTTTGACTCTATTTTTTAGGAAGCCCCCCTCCATGGGACCCCACCCTAAGATAGAATATAATGTCGATTGCAATACTTATTCATGTAGAAGAGTTACTTAGGCGCGACATATGAGGTTATAATAAACAATTAAACAATATATCAATTTCGAACTTGGCCTTATGCATACGTTTATGTGTATTGCTCTTGTAAAAAGATTTAGATAAATAGATCGTGTTTCTAATGAATGGAGCAATAGGGGAAGAACAAGGTAACATTTCAAGGCTAAAAATTGTGAATTTTTTTAATCATTGCAATTGACAGGTATCCAAGTATGGTCCTCACTAGCAGCTTTGCTCATATTGAATCATTATGAATGTTTAGAAAAATAACATATCTTGAGGATAGCAATATTTTATTGTAATAGAAACACATATAGTTGAGACAAAAACAAAGGCACACACGCACACACACATAGTAAAATAATACTATTTTCTAAATAATTCATTTTTATTAAAATCATTATAATGGAAGACTTCTAGTATGGAAAACAAGGAGATCATTTATTGAATAAAATGTTGCAAGAAGGTCAACCTAGAAATCTATCTCCAAAGCCAAACCAAGGAAGGATTAGCACCAATAGTAAAAACGCTCCATAATGCTAATAGTAAAGAGAGATGACAAGTCAACTACAACTTTGTGTTACCAAATAGTGCATGAAGGGGAACAAACATCAGAATATGCACAATAAAGTACTTACAACTGAAAAATGATATGCAACCAATGCACACTTGCATGGGAGAAGAATCTATAAAATTAGATGGCATCATTGAGGGATACTCACTGGAAAAGGTTGTAAAGGCAGTACACAACCCCATCCCACTTTATATCAGCTTATTATCATGTTGACCCCCCAATAGTCGTCATAGTGAAAACACCATTAATAAATTTGTTTTGTACCAATAGCCGATCATTATTTATAATTTTTTGTTCATAATTGGCCCATTTGTGCACCACTATTGGAACATTTGTCAACAAGTACTAGCAATTTTGAGTTGACAGTTACTAGAACATCTTGAGTTAGGTATCAAGCGACACTTTGAAATGTGTACTTTGTGACCTTTGTGCGCATAAATGTGTAATGCCCGCCAGGAAACCCCTAAGGGTTTAAGTTTAAAACACTCAAATAGAGTGTAAAAATTTTTATTTTTTTTAAAAAAAATAATAATTAGGAGCGTTAATGAAAAGTTACATTGTTAAGATAAATTGAAGTTAACTCAATTCATTATTAGACACGACATTAAAATACAATGGAGATTATCTGTCAACTTAGATATCACAGCGGAAGGCTAAGCCAATCCTAAGGAGTTTCCTAACACGATTACACAACCTTACACCTAACTCAACTTGCGTCATTAGATCCATTAAACTGGATAACTTAATTACGAGGTACTGCATAGATCTTGATTACATATGTGTTTCAAGGATATGACATCTTAAAATTTTAGGAGGCGTTCATTTAATTTAGAGGTTAGGAGGCCATCGAGGAGTTATTTATCCAATGCACTTAATTTCATAATTACATTAAGAGGCCCCCAAAAAGGGTTCATGTGATTAATTAAAATGTAGCTCATTCATTGGGTTTAAGGTACCCATCCACAGTTGATTTCACCCTTTAATGTTTTAAAAATACGCCTATTGAGATTCATTCATATAAGGTTAAACTACGATTAGTAAAGCGTGGTTTCCTTCATTTGATTTTATGATATTCACCCACATTTGATATCTTTCTTAAATATTAAAAAAAAATATGGTTCATAGGAAGAATTCGTGCCTTAGGGATTAACTACAAAAATTAAAGTGAGATCCCTTCCTTTGGTTTCATGCATAGCCAACTGATGAGTTGAAGATTCTTATGAACGGTATAATGTGAGTTGCCATGGGAATTCGTTTGAAGTTTTAAAATAATACTACTAGATGGCTAGACCCATTACGTGGAAAATGTAATGGAGCCACAAGAGTTCATCCTTTAACTTCAAGATATAGTTAGCGAGATAATATTTAACATTTCAAGATTGAAGTATAAATTCCAAGAGATGCTCTCCCACTAGGATTGAATTACAATTATCTTGTTGCATATCACTTTTTTTTTATCGTTAAATGAATAAAATGTGAAAGAGATTCTTTAATTACATTTAATGTATCAACAACTAATTGAATCCCTTCTTTTTCAGTTCATCTTTAACAATCATAAAGAAATTCATTTGTTGGAGTTATAATTAGGGTGGACTAGTTGAGTTTTGCCAATTATCAAGTTAAATTTCGGTAAGGATAATTTGTTAAGATTAAACGTAATTGACCAAACAACTATATCCAATATAATGAACATAATTAACATGACGTTTCCCATTCTAGTTCAATCTTAGCAACCATGAGGGGTTCCTTTTAGAAAGATTAACACATGGGTTTTCTAGTTGGGTTATTGATTCAAAATTACAACATAAATTACTAAGTATATTCGTTCAATATACAACATGAATATTTGATTGAGTCCACACGATTAACAAATTAATCCGGTGAGGATTATTGGTTATGATTAAAACGTGAAATAACTTAACAATTTTTATCCAATGTAATGAAACATAACTGACATGGCGTGTTTTTCATCCATTAAGGTAAAAAGATAGATGTTTATACGATGTTCATCTTCTAGATTTCAATCTACCATTTTGTGACATGTATTTTAACTTTGCTTTCCTTTTTACATTCATTCCATTAACATACTTTTTAACAATTAATCCAATGAAGTAGTTCTATCTAGATTTCTTCCACTATTACAATTCAAATTAACATTACCAATTTACTTTTTTCCACACTTTAATTTTCAATATATAAATACCATGCCATATTCATAATTCACAATGTTTTATGAACTTGAATAACTACGTTTATCCATATGAAAAATGTTATACATTTAAATTTGAATTCATTTAATTTACACTTTACACTACGCAAGAATACAACCATTCAAGATAATTTAAAACATAAAACAAAGTACGCTATAAACATCGCATGACATAGAATATGATCTCGGAGTTCACCCCGGATGGGCTACATCTCCGGGTCTGCTCAACTGCAAGACCCCTTTGGTATTATATCGTTAGGAATACAAAATTTATAAGTCTTTTACATCTTGCCACTTAGGCGAATAAATTCAATACACAACAGACACCTCGGACGTTAATTACATAATGATCCCTTTGTAACGGATCCCATTAAATACATCGAGTAAAAAGGACAAGGATTTCTTAACCAGAGGTACCTTAAATGGAGACTAGACCGACGTTGGGCAGACCAAGGCAATCAGATGACGGGGTCCCAACAAATTTCCCAAAATAAATAGTCATGCTCAAGCGTTGATGAGTAAATTCGACACTTTCTCAAGTTGACATAAACGTCTATCCAAATTAATTTACCCTTAGATACCCACTAAGACAAGATGGTTTTACAAGATAATCCAGCCCCAACATTACCCACTTAAAAGGATTAAAGCTTATTTGCACATCTCAACATTTGTATGGATAATGGAAATCGTTTCCATATTATATTTCTAAGAGGCAAGATCTATATAGGTCTTCAAGGTATATGTATACAAATTAGATGCTATCTATATTAACGTATTTTTTTTTAAACATATCTATTTATCTCCTTTTTTTTAATTTAAAATAAACATTCATTACTCATTATAATGTTCGTCTCAACTCAAATTTAATATAAAATAATGCCTATAATGTATATATATTATTAAGCCCCCTTTTGATAACATAAACTATTCCAAACTAAAACCGATTTCTTTTTTTTTTTAAACTTACCAGGCAAAACTAATTTAATAATTCCATTCTACAAAACAAATAGAAAAACAATTTTAAAACTTTAAAATAAAATAATACATAAAAACAAATTTAAAATGCCAAGTTTAAACTGGAAGGCGTGCCCTACGGTACCCGCAGGGCTTCCCTGCGAGTCACGATGGACGCAGGGTTCCCTGCGGACACCGTGGGGACGCAGGGTTTACCCTGCGGCCCACGGTGGACGCAGGGGTTCCCTGCAGCCCACCGTGGTCGTAGGGAAAAAAACCCCTGCGAGCCACGAAAGCTGGGCGAGGGGAGAGATGAGGGGAGGGGCGGCGGCGGCGGGAGCTGAGCTTCGGCTCCTCCGCCCGCCAAGCCCTAGCAAATAAATAAATAAACAAAATTTTCTCATTTTCTTTTGTCCCCCTTTTTTTTTTAATATTCCTTTTTTTTTGGTGTTTTCTTTTTAATATATTTTTTGAAAAAGAAAATTCACAGCTGGACACCAAAACGTTTTCTATTGAATGAATACTAAAACCAAAAAAATACACACAGTCACAGCCATTGCTTGTTTTCCTATTTTTTTTTTTATATATATTTCCAGCATGTATAAGCAAGGATTGGGAAAGCTTTTCTCCCTTCTAGATGTCCAAGTAACCATGCCAAAGCTTGAATCCAAGAACAACAAACTCCCAAAACTGAATCTAAGACTAATCTTCAAGAAGCTTCATGGTTTTCTTTAAAAACAAAACATTTCTTTCTTTTCTTTTTTTTTCAACATTTCATGGAGATCAAACAATAAACAAATGGGTAGATAGAATCCTACCTCCAAATGCATTCCGGGAAGGGATTTCTTTGACAAAGAGCTCCACCTGCAACTCCCATGCAAATCTCCCATTTTTTTCCCCAAAAAAAAAACTCCCCAGCCAAAGAACCCCCCAAAAATGACTCCAAAACTAGGTTAAAAGAAAAAGCCCTAATTTTGCCCTAATTTTTAATTTTGAAATTAGGCATTTATTTTTGAAATAAAATGAGTGAAAAATGAAATGGAAGTCATTCATTTACCTTATTTAATACATCTCCTTTGTTTTCCTTATTAAAATTATAATGCTTCTATTTCTTTTAAATTTTAAATTTTAATTTCTTAATATCGATTTAGGCCTACATTTATATTTTGGGACTACTTACCAGGTAAGGCGTTTTGATTAAATTTTAATTTTCTAAAAATCAATCTTTTTATACTATGTCAACTATACAAGTAAAAAGGAAATAATTTCGTTTAAATAATAATAATTTATCCCTTTTCTTCCAAAATGCGAAAATGAGTAATTTATTACTATCTCCCAAACGACTTAAAAAATTTTCCTTTCTAAAATGCATAACTCAATAAATTCGTTATTTTTAAAATTAGCTATTAAATTAACTCGCTATAACATAATAAAGTGACATTTTTAAATAAATGACTAATCTAATGCAAGAGTCTTGTTTATTCAAATTTCTCAACTACATATGCGTAAATGTTACAAATGCGTAAATGAGTACACTAACCCCAGTTAAATACCTTAAGCTTGCTACAATAACAATTTAAAACAATCTCTTTAAATTAATGGCTAATCATATAAAGAAACTACCTATTTAAATTTCCATATCACTAATGTGCACGTCTACTCATAAATTTGAATTTAATACTTAGGATAACAAACCTCACTTACCTCACGCAAGGCACGCAAATCGAGGAAGTCTTCCAAGTCTCTCGACATGCATCCCAATGAAAGGCAAGCTCCACGAATCCACGCACGATGCTCACCTAACCATGGCTAAGGCAAGACGAGAGTTATATGACCATTAAATCCGAATTCAAAAGATGAAGGAGCATACTCAACCTTGCAAATTCCAAAGGGGATAAACCTTGCCCTAAGCGGTGTTGTACCTGCAATCCCCTGCACCCATGAATTCATACAAGCATGCATATACATATACATATTCAATGAAGGTGTTAGCTCAAGATTTATCTCAAGGGTTAGGATTCAATTACATTTACACGAAAATCAATGCAAAAGCACAATAATAAGTATGCACAATTTATTTATATTATCTAAACTACACATTGCATATCGGTTAATCTACCATTCAAGAATGCCACCTAGGAAATCAATCAAGGTTAAATGGGTTTTAAAAGTCCGACTAGGGTATGGGCATTACAAAATGATTCCAGAGTGTGCATTGTTACTACCTAGAAGCCCGATCAATAGCTATAAGCAGTTAAGACATACGAAAACAACTAAAAAAAAATCAAAATCTGATGTACCATTTAGGATCTGTGGGTGCACGAAGCTAGCTATGACGACTACTAGTGCTCTTCCCCTATAAGACATAATAGAATGTGCAAAATCCCCAAAACCATACCAAGAGTGAAACTTTATTTTAGTTTGCCTATAAACAAAGAAGTGCATCAAAAAAATTCTCAAAATATTCAAAGGCGCAAAGTGTTGGGCAAAGTGTTGGATAATTGTGAAGAGCTCCGAGAGAGCTTTCCAACACCATAAGAGTCGTGAAAAATGAAATGACAAAAAAATATCAATTTGAGAATGAAAGTAAAACATCTGACATTAAAAGACTATAAAATGTGCCAACAAGATTACAAGATATCATTTGCACCACCGGAAAGAGCACAAAAAGAGCATTCCAATGATATATGGAATCCAAAACAGTGACACCAAACACCCAAGTTATGGTCAAGAGAAAAAGTGCCGCCTTTAGACAAGATTGAGGTGATAGGAATTGGCTAGAGTACATAGAGCTGAAAAAGTCAAATGTTCACCCAAAAAATTTGGCCATGTTTAAAATGTCCAAATTAGACGAAAAATGTCCATGAGGCCAGGTAATCGCCGAGGCATCAGTGGTTGGTGAAAACAATGTTCTCACACACAATTGTGAAGAGCCCTCTAGTGGCGTTCATAACGCTACCATGGATACGAAAAGAAACCCACATGCATGTAAAAGAATCCTCAGAGTCATGCATGAAAGAATGCTATTGAGGACCCTGGAAAAAATCCGTGTTAAAAGAGTACATGAACATGCTGCTAAAAGACATTGGTCCGCTAAATTGTGGGTAATATTGATGCAAAATCGAGTGAGGGCCATCCATAGCAAAATATCATGTACCCACAGTGAAGAACGGGCCGCTAAACTAACTCAAACGGATGCCACCAAACAAATTCAGCTGCAAAAAATGACTACATAGAAAACAATAATGATCACCAAACAACAACTACAACCGCCAAGAGAGGAGACATCTGAGCTTTCATGCAAACAAGGAAAGTGTAGGAGAAGACTTGACAGAATGCGAACAAAACATGTCACTTAACAATGCCTACCGCCACATCCATAACAGATGCCTCTAGAAATCATTGTCACAAGAAAAAAAGTGTTGAAGATTCAAAATTTTCACATTCTAACTGCATCTATTAATTCATGGAATTCTATGAAAACCCAATTCAAAGCTAACTTTTAAAGTGTTGAAGAGGAGCATACATTGTTCGCACAACTTACACAGATAAAGATAGAAATGTATGAGCCCATGAGAGAATTCATAGCAAATTTCAACAAGATTGTAAATAAAATTTTACAAGCTAAGAGGCCAATGGATAACAACCAAAAATTCTTCTTTATTAATTCAATACCACCAGGCATAAGTTCCCACTTAAGGTGGGCCATGGTGGCAAATTTAGCACCTACCCAAAATATCGATATAGATCTCAAAGATGATTTTATAGCTATTTGGATGTGGAAGGAGTCACATTCTAGTAATACTCACCTAGCAACATCCTCAGACCCTAAGATCTAAGGGCTAGACGATTACCCAAAAACTTGGCCATTCTTTTAGACATCCGTATCAAGATGTTTCGAGGAAGAATCTTGGCTCATATTTTGGTAATAGTAATAATAGTAGGCCATTGCAACTTTCACCAACTCAACAAACGTTAGCAATAGAAACACCAATTGGAACAAGTAGGAATAATATGTGGATATTTCACCTAACAACTGATCATGATGGTAGTACTTGTCGTGTGGTGAGAAGATGCATGAAGATGGGTACCGTCTGATGAGGGAACAACCTGAGAAACAAAAAATACAACAAAGAGACACTAAAAATCTATATTTATTATTATCAAAAACTATTTTCAATACATACAATTACAAATAAGAGGAATAAATTCTCACGTGCTGCAATACATAGCTTACACAGTTTTCTGGAAATCTTCACAATTCTATTTCCCAACCCAGAAACTAAACTCTCCAAAACTCTCATACAACAACTCCAACAACTAGCTTCCCAGTTTTTACATATGAGTCTTAAATAGACTTTCTTCTATTTTGGAGCTAAAATTACAATATAGAAATTACCAAATGGGTGGACAAATGCCAAAATTTGAAATTGAAAATTTAAAAATACAGCCAGATTCGAAAATTGGAACTTTCCGAACATTGTCCAACTTCCGACAGCTATAACTTTTGATCCGGAAATCGGATTGACGAACCATTTGAAGTGTCAGAAATCTCTCTAAGTGTGGAATATTTTGAGAATCCACTATGTTGATTACCACCATTTTTGGGCCTGTTCGACATCGTTTACTACCTCAAATCTGACTTGGAAGAAAAAAATCAATTTTTTTAGGAAATTGAAACTTTAATAACTTTCAAACCATTAATTGTTTTGACCTGATTCTTTCGCCAATGACATTATTTTTCCTTAATATTCTTGTAAATTTTGGGCTCCATCCGCCTTTAAATAAAAACCTACTATTTTGGGCAGTCGACAAGAAAAAACAGCTTGATGATTCTGAGAGTTGGAATCTCTTATTCGTCCAAAAGGGTATCCAGAACTGCAAAAACATTAAAAGAAAATGAAACAAAAATAAATATTTTTGGGTGATGCAAGATTGCCCTTACATCACCGGATGCTCCTGCATCACTACCAATGAAATGGTTTAAGAGGTCATGGATAAAGGAGATATTCCAAGTATATATGGTGACTCTGTAAGTAATTACTTGAAGTATGAATCTGATTTTGAGAAGATGGGCGATATCTTCACCACCTTGGATGAAACCTTGTGCATTGTCTTCACCAAAATCCAACAAAGTGCAAATAAAAAAGGTACATCTATCTTTCAAAAGTCTAGACCTTCATAACAAAATAATAGTCCTCCACCTGAAGTTACTAAGAGTACTCCTAAGATTTTGCAATCACAACCTAGAAGTAGGACCACCAATGTCTTTAGCATTATTGAATTACGTGATTTTGACAAAATTAAAATCTCTCCCACCGAATACTTGAAAATGAACCCAAGTGAACTTGATAGGTTGGTTAAATATGTCAAATCGGAGTCCACCAAAGATAACCTATATGAAGAACAATTGATTAGCACTAATACATCCACCTCTAGTCTTTCATTAGACACCAAAAATTGCATGTCTATTGCACTAAACCTAAAAGAAAACCCATCCTATGTATCTCTCTTCATCAATGGTCATACGCTTAGCAATTGTATAATTGACTCAAGAGAATTTGATAATACATAATGACTACATCTGTAACCAAAGCGTCAGGGGTTTCCTTAAACAAAAATTTTGGTAGATGTTATTCTATGGACTCCAAGTAGATCTCCTTGATAAGTTAGAACAAAGATGCACAAGTATCATTATTTTATCATCCTACAAAAAAGCTTAAATTGACTATCTTAGTGGTTGAAATTCGTGCTATCCATAACATGCTCCTTAGTAGAAGCTTTTGCAAAGACTTGGGAGCTGAAATTGAAATGGATTGGTCACATGCCCTTATTCCATTAGGAAATAAAATAGTATACTTGGAACCAAAAGTCAAAGATAAATTTAAAGTTCTAAAATCAAATGACCCCAAGTCACATATAATTTACAAAGAAATGGAATTTCGGAATGATTTATTGTTCTTTGGATATACATCCATCGAGCAATCATTAGGACCTAATGTAGACACCTAAAAATGTCTCATTGATCATGTACTAATTATTCCTCTAATTGATTAAATAATTATTCTTCTAATTTCATATTTCCTCATCATCTTACTAATTATTCTATTTCCTATTCTATCACCATTTGATCATTTTCTAAATATTAATTAAATATTTGTTATTTAATTAATTTTGATTAATTCCACAATTTAAATAATCTTTATTATTTAAATAATTCTATTCTCAATTTCTATCTCTAATCATCTAATCATTAACCCTTTTCTAAATATTAATTAAATATTTATTATTTAATTAAATTTGATTTAATCCTTTAAATTAAATAATCTTTATTATTTAATTAAAGTCCATTTCTAAAATAATTAAATAGTTTCTTTAAATTATTTAATTAGCTAATTAATTCTTCCATTTCCAAATCCCCAAATTCTAATTTCATTTAATTTCATATTCTTCTAATTTCTTCCAAATTCAAATACATGTGCATGATTTCAAAAACCAAATTGAAAATCAAAGTCAAGTTCTAAATATATTCAAATGCTAAATTGAATTAAAATAAATTCAATTATTTGAATGAAATTTCATGCAAAGATTAAATTGAAAATCTAAGTTAAAATGCAAGCACATGCTAAATTAATTAATTAAATCATTCATCTCTCCAGTCTCTATTTCCATCTTCTAGTTAGCTTGGTCATCTTCTTTATTTCTTCCAATCATTCATTTTCTTCTTTCAATTAGTTTTTTCTCAATCAGTTGACTCAATTAATTTATTCAATCTATTATGTTTCACCTCCAAGTTAGCAGTTCAACTATCAATTAGCATGTGAGCTCACCTGAGTTACACCTCTTGATCATTTTGTTCCACCTTTCAATCAATCTTATCCAAAAATCTATAAATTGAGCATTCAGTCCTCACAATTCCTCTAGATCACAAAATTTGAATCTTTGTGTCAATTGCACGTTGCCAGTGCAATATCTGAGAGCCATCATACCATAGAGAGAAGAAGAACAATGGAAGCCATGATGCACAATAGGGAGTTTCATATTGTTTAATTTAATTCCATTTTACATCTATTTCATTGGTTTTATGTTTGAATTGCTTAGATAGTTAAGGAATTCGTGATTGTCCTTATTTCCTATTTAGCAATGATGTATTTAAGCATAGCACATTTTGGTGAACCCGACGTGAACAACAACTAATTAACCTTCTCTGTTTTATGTGTTGTTTTTGCAGATCGTACGAATTTTTTCTTTTTTTGCAGGTTTTGCACAGATTTCAAGACAAACCTCTTCATCACACATTTGCAATTATATCATCACACAATCGCATAGATAGATCTACACAATCAACCAGATAGGGTTACACATTCGTGCGGAACCCATCACGCAATCATCCTTATAGGATCACGTAATCGCCCTTATAGGATCATGCGATCACTCTAATACTGTCATGCATTCATTTTGAATCTTTTTGTTCTGATAATTTTAATTTTATTTCATTTTTGTTCTCTGGTCTGTTTAATTTTGCATGAAATTGAGTAAATCTAGAAACAAATTATTTTTATTGCATGTTTTTGTTTTAACAGTTTATGGCACATAAGGTACAATTCAAGATTTCAGGTACTAGAAGGACAAAGGAACAAAGAAGACAGGTCAAACACTATCAAAGGGTTGTCAAATTAGAAAAGAAGATACAAGATTAGGAAGATCAACCAGCCTTTGATAGATACAACAACTTAGTTCTCTCATATCAAGTTAAATATGATTTAATTAACATTGAATGGATGATGAGAGATCTAGCTAGGGCCTCACAATTGGTTTTGCAGGTTTAGTTTCAATTTTTTTTTTTTTGTGTTATCTGCCTGTGTGTCATGCAATCGTCTTGTTATCATTATGCAATCGACCTGTTAATGTCACGCAATTTCTCTATCATAATCATGCATTCGTTCTAATAGAATCACACAATCGTTTATCCAGAGTCACGCAATCGGGCAGGTATAATCACACATTCGCTTCTGTCAATTTTTGATTCTCTATTTTCTGTTGATTTGATTTTACTACTAATCATCCATTTGCAGCCTGTGGCAAATTTATAGAAAGGATCAGATTAGTATTAGATCAAGTGCACTCATAATCTCACACTTCCTCTTTTGGTGCTTAAAATTAACATTGGTTAAAATTGACATGCATGTATAACACTTCGATTTGGGCTTAGAATCAACAATGGTTAAAATTGACATGCATGCCTTCACATTTTAATTTGGTGTTTAAAATGGACATGCACATGCGTATTTAACACCTCAATTTGGGCTTTAAAATGAACATGAATCAGGCTGCATTAGATTAAATCACATTTAGTTTTCTTAAGGGGAAAGAATTTTTATCATGTTTGGGGTGGACCTACTGTTGCATTAACTAACTTTCCACCTGCCTTCGAGGTCTTGGGAGAAAGGAAGGAGGTGATAATGACACCCAATTTTATTTTATTCCACGTAGTGAGGGATATCTTTGACTAGGGATTTCATCACTCCATAGAGGTACTTCGAATTGGGATGCGTTAAGGATATCATCTCTCCCAGCGTACTCTTGAGTGGGTTTTTTGAGTCGCTATATAAATATATTGGTCACGCGGCTAGAGTGTTGAGTGAATTCGACATATGTGGGGGCCTTCCCTACACCGATAAGCTCAACTAAAGTCTTAAGTGGCTTGCTCTGAGAATCCATCGTTGGATTGGGACTCGTCAAAATTTTATAATAAGAACCAACTTAGTAGCCCAAAACCCTACATTCAGTGATTCCGGGAGTGCAAATCGTACCCCATAGATACCCTTCATGTACCTTACACTATGATACATAAATCCCTTGGTTATAAGATCTTCAGATCTTCGGGGTAAGAGAGACTGACATGCCTGAGAAGTGTGTACCATGGAGTGGAGCCAGTGCTACCAGACTCTCTATCTGTTCATTTTGTTTCGGTATTTCGTAAGGGCCTCATTTGAATGGTTTCCAATTTCCAGCCTAAGCTTGTCTTTTGTGTCTTTATATGTATCGGACCAGTATTGAGTCAGTTCTTTGGGCTATTTCAGGCCTTATCTTGTGTATCTCTAAATTCTCTGAGATTGTTTGAAAAACCAGTTTAGTCAACTATATCTACCTCCAAACAATTGTTATTAGACTTGGAAAACCAAAAAATTTGTCCTACACACAAAATTACTGAAAACGAAGTCCATTTTGAAACATCAGACAATCCAGTAAAATTTTTTTACATACTTGTGACCATCAGAAGTCCTTGCATAGTCCTCATTTACATCCTTACTATCGTCCTTAGTCCATGCATAGTCCTCATTTACATCTTTATTATCATCCTTAGTCTTTTCATAGTCCTCATTTATGTCCTTACTATCATCCTTAGTCCTTGCATAGTACTCATTTACATCTTTATGATCATCCTTAGTCTTTGCATAGTCCTCATTTACATCCTTATTATCGTCCTTAGTCCTTGCATAATCTCTATTTTACGTCCTCATTATCATCCTCATATACATCTTCATCTAGACTTCATATATGTCTGCCTTAGTCCATCATCATTTGCATAATCATCCTACAAAGTCATAGCATGCATCTTAATGGGTCTCCCAGGTGATGGTATGCTCCCCTTAGAGCAACCTAATCTAGTGCCAAATAGTGGTCAATGAGAAATTATTGATGGTCTAGCTAGCTTAGCCTAGGACTCAAGGAGAAATGCACCCCAGTATATAGGAGTCGAATATGAGATAAATATAAAGTATAAAATTGTTCGTAGGATTGATAGAGAAATCATTGTAGAACGTCTAAGAGAAGACATGGAAAAACTTGCATTACAGAAATCCCAAAATACTCAACAAGTTTCACGTCAAAATCCTCAATAGAGAGTCTATTCTAGTTTTGCATACCTCATACCTACATCTAGAGTCTAGCATTAGTCGTTGTCTTGCATAAAACCACCCTCATATAGTAGTCTTAAATGCCCATCACAAGGTCACAAAAGGAAAAAGGTGTAATGGACCCAAACAATGATCAATCTGTAAATCCAACATGGAATATGGATATATCAACTAGTCAACAATCAAGTTCTCAAGCAATGTCTACCCTAAATGAATTGCAACAACATTTAACAAAAGAAGAAATTGAGTCAACTCAACAAGATCCACATGTCCTTATGATCTTAGATGCACTTATACATAATGATAGGGACAAATATCTCTCGTTGTTATTACAAAATGGGGGAAAACTACTTGAATATTTTGATGTCACAAAAATCTTACCACTAGGAAAAACTTTAGGTCAAGATAATAGTCAAAGACCTCCTATAACACAAATGCAAGCAATGACCTCCAGTTTTCCTCAGAATGCACCTATACAAACAAATGTCAATACAAATGCAAACTTTCAAACAAGTGCATTATCTTCAGCAATAAATGTTAGTGTACCAACACAAAGCATACCGATAATATCAAGTGTCTCAGCACCTATTCAAACACAGATTCCTCAGGAAACAAGTGCAACCCAACCTTCAGTTTCCTATTCTATAGGATCGACATATAGTCACCAAAATTCAAATCTAGGTCTTAACAATACAACAAGTACAACTCAGCCAAATATGGGTTCGCATATCACTTATTTTATGGTACCTAGTGGAATGTACAACACACAAAATTATAATCATGGTACCTTCCAACAACCCCCTAGTTGTGCAACCATGAATCCTTTTGTGGGACATACATAGACACAAGGTGTACCTTTGACCCAAATAGATATTTTGACACAACGATTACAAAATTTGCAACAACAAGTGACAACCATGCAGACTGGTAACGACAAAAAGAGATACACAATGCAGGACTTATGTCCTTATCCTTTTAATCACACATTATACATGTCGCCGTTCCCACCACATTTTGAAACACCGAAACTCGACAAATATCAAGGGAAGGGTGATCCTAGAGACCACATCAGAGAGTTTTTTACAGCATGTATAGAGGTTGCAACAGAAGACACTTAATGAGACTATTTCCTAAAAGTCTGGGGGGGCCATCCTTAGAATGGTTTTCACATTTACCACCAACCATCACATCATGGGGAGAATTAGTTGAACATTTTATTTCAAATTTCTTACATAATATTGAAACCCTAGTTACTTTGATGGACTTGTGTGTCATGAAACAATACAAGAATGAAACATTTGCATCCTTCATACAACAATGGAGGGCTCTCCATAGGAGGTGTAAGACAATTATCCCAGAAATAGAACAAGTGGACATGTTCACAGAAAACTTGATTCCCAAGATTAAATATCTGATACAAATGCAATGTTTAACCATTTTAAAACAAACCATAGAAAAATCTCTAAAATGTGAGAAGGGACTAGTGGGACAAGGTCTTATTAAGTATGGCAACACCAACAACAATGACAAATCCAATTTTTGGTCGATAAACAAAAATGTGACTAGTGATGGTGTTGTAGACGCCAGAACAGTAAATAGAACTCAACTGGTTTTATCTTTGGGAACAAGTCAATCATCAAATCCATGTACGGATAATAACCCTGCTTCAACAAATGTAAATGCTACACAAAACATGAACACAAGATACCCTAGGGTAAATGCTCCAAGGAGGAATTACACACCTCTAGGAGAACCTATTGAGTCAGCACTCAAAAAGTTAATATAGACAAACATGATCACTTTACCGGAAATAAGAGTATATGAACCAGGTCCTTTCAAACCCACATGGTGGAATGATAATGATATCTGTGATTATCATCAGACTAAAGGTCACAAAACAACGAGTTGCTACAAATTGAAAAACTTGGTCCAAGATATGATAGACCAAGGTGGCATCACAATTGATACCGATAAAACCTCAACAAACACAAATCATACAATCTTTAAGGATCCATTTGTTAAGCATGACAAAGGGAAAGCTACCACATTAGGTACTCAAGACAATATAGCTAACTACACAAAGGTCTCACACGACTGCACTATTCATGCCATAAGCTCAAGAGATATAGTAAACAATGATTCACAAGAAATACATGATCAAGAAGAGCAATATCTAGATACTCACATAGATGATAACCAAATTTGCATGCTATCAGAGGCACCAATATACGATGATGATAGAAATATTTGTCTCCAAGACTGGGGGCATGATGAACCATCTCATTTAGGATGGTTTCACTATGAACTCATAGAACAAATAATGGATGTCAAACATACACATGAAGACTATGAAGAGGGATGTAACATAAACCTTGATAACACAACATATGATACTGACAATACCTATAAGTCATATGATACAGTGGCTACAATCACCATAACTCTCAAAGACAAAGACTGTGCAGTAGTTACTCACAGATCAAAGTTAACTTTACAAGGAATACCACTAAATCATCCACCAGCAGTAGGGACCTACAACTTTGTTGAGCAACTTAAGAAAACTCTAGCACATATATCATTATTTGAACTCTTGTGTATTTCACCCACTCATAGAGCTATTATGGACAAAACACTTCAAGATTCGGTAGTGGATAGAGATATAGATGAAAATGCCTTCTAGTCCATGGTAGGAAATTTGTCACAAGGCACTTGTATTGCATTCACAGAACAAGGCATTCCTAGTGATAGACTGCTCCATAATGACCTGTTACATCTAGAAGCTTACATAAATAAGAGAAGAATCAGAAGAGTACTTATAGATAGAGGATTCGGTCTCAACATTTGTAATTTAAAACTTGTTAAGGAGCTAGGATATTCTAAACTTCACATTGACTCATCCAAGAGGTTAAATATCAAGGCATACGATGATGAAGAATGTCCCTAAAAAGGCATTGTAACATTACCCATACAAGTGGGACCTATAACAATAGAGGTCGCTTTTCAAGTCTTGGACAGAGAACTGGGATATAACATGTTATTGGGCCACCCATGGATCCACACCATGCAAGGAGTACCATCCATATTTCATCAGTGTGTCAAATTCCCATATAATGGTATTCAAATCACCATAAAGGGTGATCCAAATCCCTTCCAACATTGCAATTACTTGAAAGAAAGTGTGGATAATCAGGTACCTATTAATCAAGAAGCACCTCTCACTACACAATTGGAGGCATTAATGATCACAAAAACAAAAAAGAATATGCCTATAGCATCCTCCTTACAAATACAAGATATGGGTTGTGGAGAGTATTCTATGGAAAATACTTCAAGTGGGAAATAGTTGTCTCTATCTCCTAAGTCTTTTGGGAAAACTCAAAATGTAGTACAAAAAAAAGACGAAGGAAAAGAAATTGTCAAATTCATAGACTCATGCTCTTTCATTAGATGGGGTGACTTACAAGATGAATCCCTTAATGAAGATGTCAACAATTGGATATATAGAGAAGAGGATCATATGACAATACCCAGAATACCCATAGATCAATATGGCAATAGATTCAAAATGCTCCAAAGACATGGATATGGTGGTACCATAGGCCTAGGGTTATAGAAACAAGGAAGACTAGAACCTATTGTTCCTAATGACAATCTAGGGAATCAAGGATTCGTTTATAGGAATGTAGCACATATCACAAAAGCAAGACAACGTACCCTTGATATACTAAATAGACCAATAAAACTGTCAGACTACATACCACAAAGGGATTTGTCCACGTGGGTGCTTCCCTCTTCATCTCAAACAAGTAATCAAGTACCCACATTGCCTAGCGCAGAATCAGATGGGGAAGACATGAGACAACTCCTGCAAGAGCCTAGAACTGAGTCACAAAATGATGCAGTTGTTCACACAATAGTACAAGCTAATGTTGCAACAAACGCAGGTTTACCACTAGCAGATGAATCTAATCCATGGTTATTATCAATACTTTTGTCACGGGAAATGACTCAAGCTCAACCTAATGAATCAGATGAAGAAAGATTGCAAAGGCTTATACCAGGCTTAAGAAGGGTAACTATTGCCCAAAGAAGACCAGTCAATCTACAACAGAATCAGCGATAGGAACAAGAAGAGATAAGTGATGATAGCTTAGATGATGAAACATACATTGAAAGTAAGATAGACACTCACGACTATGAGTTCTTATCACTCCATGATTCTAGCCCACAAACAAGTGTCATACTAAGATATCAAATAAATCCTACACAAGATGAAAATACATCAAGTCTTCATGTTATAAGAATCTACTATAGAAGGGAGTAATGACTTACCCCTTGTACATTCACACTTGATTGATTGGGGGCAAGAAGGAAAACCAACACTGGATTGGTTTTGTAAAGCGGAAAATCGTGATCGAACCCTAGTTGCTCTCCCCTCTTCCAACTCCAAGGAGAGAGAAGGGAGATTCACTAGGGTTGATGGTTTTCACTTAGGGGAGAGACTTTACATTCAAAAGAGGGGTTGAAACCCACAAGATCCAATCCCACGCAATGCAAGATTGGATGCTAAATGAGTTTCAAGGGTTATGACAACAAGGCTACCCTCTTTTGTAAAGAATGTGCATAGAAGAATTAAGCTAGGAATGCATGAAAAGTGACAAAGATTCGCTTGTAAACTGAGATAGGGATATAGGATGAAGCTGCAGACCTGGAATTAGCTATAAAATGTCGATACGGCGCTATCCTGCAAATTTGAGCAAAAGTTGTCGGGACGATGGCGCCCGAGCGCCACGGTCCTCTGAAAAATCCGCGAAACGAAGGGGGATCTGTTCGTCTCTGCACAAGGATTCCAGATCTTCAATTTCAGCCGTGTACCTACAACCTACACACAGAAAAGCGAAGACGATTGGGGGGTTAGGGATTAGGGGTTTGCCTTTAGGTCAAACCCCGGTTTTGGAATTAACCAAGAAATGAGCAATGCTGTAAATGTAAATGTCTGTAATGTAAAACAAGTACTAATACCTTGTTGTAAGGATGTTTGTATCCTTATGTGTGAAGGTATAGATGTTGTATGTTGTAAGTGATCTCCTCTTCAATGGTTGAATCCTTGTCTTGAATGCAACACTTAGCCTTGAATGGAGACTTAGAATGATCAATTACTTGAAGGAATGCTTGAATGCTTGAATGTTTGAATGCTTGAGTATAGTTTCCACGCTTGTACACATATGTCCTTCCTACCCAAATGGGAGAGGCAAATGTAGTTTATATACTTGTCATTTAGCACTGATAGACTAATTTTCCTGACCTTAGGCCGACCAGGAAAGATAATTTCCAATTTGCAAACATAAAGACCCGAAGTCCCATAGGAGACCGGGCCCAAAATAGGACCCAGGGACCAGGGCGCTGGGCGCCATGGTCCTGGGGACCAGGGTGCTGGACGCCCTGGTCCTGAAGGACCAGGGCACTGGGCGCTCTGGTCCCACCTCCCGGGACAGCAGGGTGCAAAGGAGGTTCAGGCCAGGGTGCAAGAAAATGCAGTTTTTGGTGTCATAATCAGGTTTCGAGGTCTCCATTCAGGTTGCGTGTTGCGTCGCCATCGTGAAGACCCAAATGCAGTCGAAATTGCAAGTGTCACAATTTTAGGACACTACATTTAGCCCCCACTTTAGCGGGAGTATAAGCGTACGCTCATAATTCCGGTAAAGTACAAGGAAACAATATTGAAAGACTTTCACCACATCAAGGAGGCAAGATACACCAAGCCCCCAGTGGACTAAGGATCTTACGACTTTGATTGACAAAGTAAAAGGGAAGATCACGAGGGAGAACCATGACTGTCAGTAGTAAGGTTCCCTCACTATGAGTCATGCAAGAAAGATATCAAAAATTTTCAAGGCAAAGCTAAATTTGTCAAGAAATTTTCAAGTATCTTGAAAAGATATGAATGGGATGTATGCCCCCCTACATTAAAGCGATCGCACATGCCTCACCGGGGGTGATTGCTTTAAGGTAGTGATACATATAAGAAATGAGAAAGGAAAGGAGCACGTTATCACAAGGATTTAGCCCCCAAGTGTAAGGTAAGCCCAAGGATAATAGACACAAAACACAAAGCACAAGGTGACTTCGCTTTCCTTGGGGTCAGTATGCTGTATGATTATTCATGTATATCATATGTATGTATGCATAATTGTTCTTCATTCCCCAATCAAGGAAGGTCACCTAGAAGAAGGGAACACATGTGTCTTTTGAGTCAACATGAGAGAGATTGAGAGATCTCAATGCTTTGCATCGTCCTCAAGTAGACAACACTAAGGACAACAAAATAGAGGAATGAGAGTAACATATAGAGGAAGTAACAAAAGAGAGGGGGAGAGAATCTGCTATGCTAATGAAACTAGTCTAGCACGTCATCTACCCCCCGATCTTGCTGATCAATGTTTCGGGAAGGTAGGGAACACGCTAGAGGAGGAACATCCAACACAGCAGATGGAGCTATCACAAGATCCAAACAAGGGCTATGTTCATGTTCCGAGCCACATTGTTCTTGTCTAGGAGCTACGATAAGTGCTTTAGAAAATTCGTTAGATAGATGGTTATCAATATCAACAAGTTCATATTCACTATCAGAAGCAAGAGGAGTAACATGTTCATCATGAATAACATTTTCATCCATATCATCATCAAGATTTATAAAAATAGGATCTTTAACTCGCACAGGATCAAGACCATCATGCATCTTATGTTTAGGAGATTTCGGCTCAATCGTCGGCTGAGGAGAAAATGGAATAATGCTTGTTGAAGGTGTTTTTGGGGATTGCAAAGTTTGAGCTCTAAGACGACGCTTTCGCCGGCGTTCACGTGCAGAACGATTTCGTCTAGTCTTAGTAGGAAGTTGAGAAGATTGAGGAGGAGGAATGTTCTCATCCTTATCACTTGGGTGTTTAGGTTGTGGTCTCTTAGGCTGAACAATAGGAGAAGAGGAAGGTCTCTTCTCTCCATAAGAGGAAGAAGGAGGAACTACTCCATATAAGGGAGGAATATTTGGTTTAGGAAGGAGACCAAGTCCATCATGACGAGGAGGGATAGGTCTACTCTTAGGAGGTTTATTAGATATAGGCATAGTCACATCCATAGGAATGGGTTGGGAATCTTCTTGAGGAAAGACATTAGTTTTATCTTTCAAAGGAAGAACTTCCTTCTCAAGAATGATAGGAATGTCAAGTTTGGGTGTTCTAGGTTCACTTAGAGATAGGATCATATCTTTTTTCCACTTTTGATAAGATTTGAAAAGATGATCACTTCGCGGAGGAAGAGATTGGAATTGTTTAGGCCAAAAGTAATCAATAGGAACACTAGAGGTTCTTTCAGCTGGTTTAAAGAGACTATGATTGACAGTAACAACTTCACCATTATGGGGAAATTTCAAACACTTGTGAATAGGAGAAGTAATAGCTTTCATGGAAGATAGCCAGGGATAGCCAAGCTTCACACGAAATTGTTCGGAAGATGGAATAATAGCAAAGTTCACATCAAGGGATTTGTTACGGACCTCAATAGGTAATGTAATAGAACCAATTGCAGGAAAAGAAAATGCATCAAATAATTTCACAACCACATCTGTTTTGTCATAGATCACTTGATTCAATTGCAAAGTAAAAAGAAATTCTTCAGTAATAACATTAACCATGCACGAAGGATCAATAAGCACTCCACGGCAAGGTGTATTCTTGACTTTTGCAACTATGTATAAAGGACCATCAGGTGCCCTAATGGTTTCACTGGAATCAAATGTGATGGAAGGTTCTTTAGGGTTTTCTTGCTGCTCTACAAAGTTAATCACATTCGGAGTCATAGACACAAGACCATCAGATGAAAGAGAGGAATCATTAGTCTCAATCGCATTAGAGGTATGAGAAGGTAATGGATCAGTGAAAATCTGAAGATTTTGATTAGGAGGAGCTACAGATGTATTGCCTTTATCATTCACTCCAGAAACAGAAATAGTATTATTATCAATCAAATCTTGAATTTTACCCTTTAAAGAAAAACATTTTTCAGTATCATGCCCAGGCTGACGATGAAATTGACAAAAAGATTTGTTATCAAAATAAGGTGAAGTAATCTTTGCAGGATCAATTTGCCTTATAGGAGGAAGAGTAAGCACATTTTGTTCCAATAACTTATTCATAATACTATGCAATGATTCATTCAAAGGAGTATACTTTCTTTCTTTCTTGAAAAATTTAGAAATAGGAGGCACACCTGATGCTGCATTCACATTGTTGTTGATGATGTTTTCATTGAATTTGATGGAATCTCTATTCGGTTTAAACTTCCCAAATGGTTGTTGACTGCTATCACCCTTATCACTCGGAGCCATAGGATGTGATTGTTCCATTTGACTCACAGTCAGTTGATAATTGTGAAGAGTTGCACACAACTGTTGGAAAGAAGTAAACTCAGAAAATAGAAGTTTGTCTCGAATATCTTTTTGTAAATTAGAAATAAAGATTCTTTGAATATCATTGTCAGGCACTGGAAAAGAAATTTGAGCATACAAATGCTTATATCTACCAATGAAATCAGTCACTTTTTCTTTAACACCTTGTTTACAATGCATTAAATCAATCAAAGTAACTTTAGGACTTATATTGTTTTGAAATTGTTGAATGAAAGCATTTGCAAGTTGTTCGAAAGAAGTAATAGAATAAGAAGGCAACGAGCAATACCATTGTAGGGCTTTGTCTCTTAATGTTCTAGTAAACAATTTTGCAAGCAACCTTTGGTCATAGGCAAAATCAGTACAGATTGTTTGAAAAGTCTTAACATGTGTTAGAGGATCACCTTTACCATTATAAAGCTCCAAATGCGGAATTTCAACATGTTTAGGAGGGATAGCTCGAACAATGTCAAGAGAAAGTGGGCTCGCAACATCAAATGTGGGCACACTAAACTTAGATTGATTCATAGAGGCAATTTGTTGCTGTAAAGAAGAGACAGTTTGTGCAAGATTGTTAATGGTCGCTTCAGTCGAAGAGTTCATACTAGATGTGTTAGATTGAGATGGAGGTGTTATGTTATTGAAAGAAGGCAGAGAGTAAGGTGGTGGGACACTATGATAGTTAGTCATAGGAGATGATTGGAAAGGAGGAACACTACAAGGAGGAATGCAATGGTTAAATGAATTGCCCCCTTGCGTCATGTTCATTTGTGGTGATATAAGAGGAACACTCATTGAAGGAATGAATGAAGAAATTGGATTGATTGAAGGAAGAGGGTTAATTGAAGAGGAAGGATTGCCCCCATGACTAGTCATCATAGGAGGAATGTCTTGTATTGAAGTAGTCATTATGTTTGATATAAAGGTAGGTATGCTAGCAATAGAAGTCATCAAAGGAATAGAATGATTGTCTTGAGTAGGAGGTTGTGTATAACCTAAGGTTTCGGCACAACTTTTCATAGGCATCACATTTGAATCCACAATGTGTGCAATACCACGCAAAATATCAATTCTATTCTTATCACTTTGAAGCATACGTTTTAGACCCTCAATTAAAGGAAGAGCTTGACTATTAGGGTATTCTTGAGACATCCATTGTCGAAAATCGTCAAATTGGTTATCCAATTTTGAAAGTTGTTCTACAGAAACCTCATGGAGAGCTTCTTCATCATTAAGAGGATTAGAGGAATTACCCATGTCCTCATTAAAAAGACCATTCAAATTAGGTTCCATCTCCTCAGTAATTAAACCTTGGAAGGACTTAATTCTAAGGCTTTGTCTAACGGGAATAGTGTAGATAGGGCTTATTGTTGTAAAACTCATGCATTAGAGAGAGAGAGAAAGTTTTGAATTTAGAGGTAGCAATTTTCAGTAAAATCAGCCAATCTTCTGGATTTAAGCTGTTAAATATAATCAGGACAATCTCCCGAAATTTCAGAAAAAATGTCAGGGACCGTGGCGCTTTGGAGTGCACACGGTCCCGACAACTTTTTTCGAAATTTGCAGGGATGAAAGTTATGATGATTTTAGAGCTAATCTGAAAAAATTGAGTGATTTTACGATCTGTAGATAGGCCAAATTAAAGTTGCAATCTCGAAATTGAACCCTACCAAGATTGTCGAAAAATGCAAAAATTTGAATTTTGAAAAAGAGAGGGAAACTGAAATTTTGAATTTTATGATTTTAGAGGGAATACCGAAAGCAATGCAAGTTTTGAAATTCAAAAGTTGACTCAATTTCACGCAAAATTCAATTTTGAAAGCGGAAATTGAAGTTGTTGTAATTAAGCACTTAATTTCAAAAGTCACAAATTGCAAGAATTTAAATAAAGCACTGAAATTTTTAATGAATGCAAACACACTTTTCAGATTTAGGACTGTAAGAAACACAATTTTGACACAAATTTCAATTTCACCAATTTTTGAATGTTTAGAGGCCTTAATCCAAGCAATCACAAGACCAACTTTGACTGTAATTTTGAAGGTGTTAAAATTGATAAAATCAGCCAAAATTCTGGATTTTAGCAGAAAAATACAGTAAGATCTCTCTCCCGAAATTTTAGAAAAAATGTCGGGGACGATGGCGCTCGGGGTGCACACGGTCCTCGCAACTTTTTTTCAAATTTTCAAGGATGAAAGATATTGTGATTTTATTGCGGAATCCAAAGTTACAGCTGATTTGGAGATGTTTTGATCAGTGAAATTGTCGGACAAAGGTTGAATCAAGAGGGTTTCAAAAATTAGGGTTTTGACACTTAACCACTTAATTTTCAAAATTAAAGCACAAATCTGAATTGATAATTTGTAATAGAAGGGCAGATCTGAAACAAGCATTAACAATTAAACATTTCACAAGTTTAATTACTTAAAAAGAAAATTTAGGGTTTTTATGCAATTAACCTCTAAAATTTTGCAAACGATCAAACATGGAAATGTAATCAAGGAATCCAATTTTCAGATCTAACCATGAATAATCAGAAAGGATGTTCACGTCGGGTTCACCAAAATGTAAAGCGGAAAATCGTGATCGAACCCTAGTTGCTCTCCCCTCTTCCAACTCCAAGGAGAGAGAAGGGAGATTCACTAGGGTTGATGGTTTTCACTTAGGGGAGAGACTTTACATTCAAAAGAGGGGTTGAAACCCACAAGATCCAATCCCACGCAATGCAAGATTGGATGCTAAATGAGTTTCAAGGGTTATGACAACAAGGCTACCCTCTTTTGTAAAGAATGTGCATAGAAGAATTAAGCTAGGAATGCATGGAAAGTGACAAAGATTCGCTTATAAATTGAGATAGGGATATAGGATGAAGCTGCGGACTTGGAATTAGCTGTAAAATGTCGATACGGCGCTGTCCTGCAAATTTGAGCAAAAGTTGTCGGGACGATGGCGCCCGAGCACCACGGTCCTCCGAAAAATCCGCGAAACGAAGGGGGATCTGTTCATCTCTGCACAAGGATTCCAGATCTTCAATTTCAGCCGCGTACTTGCAACCTACACACAGAAAAGCGAAGACGATTGGGGGGTTAGGGATTAGGGGTTTGCCTTTAGGTCAAACCCCGGTTTTGGAATTAACCAAGAAATGAGCAATGCTGTAAATGTAAATGTTTGTAATGTAAAACAAGTACTAATACCTTGTTGTAAGGATGTTTGTATCCTTATGTGCGAAGGTATAGATGTTGTATGTTGTAAGTGATCTCCTCTTCAATGGTTGAATCCTTGTCTTGAATGCAACACTTAGCCTTGAATGGAGACTTAGAATGATCAATTACTTGAAGGAATGCTTGAATGCTTGAATGCTTGAATGCTTGAATGCTTGAGTATAGTTTCCACAGTTGTACACATATGTCCTTCCTACCCAAATGGGAGAGGCAAATGTAGTTTATATACTTGTCATTTAGGGCTGATAGACTGATTTTCCCGACCTTAGGCTGACCAGGAAAGATAATTTCCAATTTGCAAACATAAAGACCCGAAGTCCCATAGGAGACCGGGCCCAAAATAGGACCCAGGGACCAGGGCGCTGGGCGCCATGGTCCTGGGGACCAGGGCATCCCCTGGGGACCAGGGTGCTAGACGCCCCGGTCTTAAAGGACCAGGGCGCTGGGTGCTCTGGTCCCACCTCCCGGGACAGCAGGGTGCAAAGGAGGTTCAGGCCAGGGTGCAAGAAAATGCAGTTTTTGGTGTCATAATCAGGTTTTGGGGTCTCCATTCAGGTTGCGTGTTGCGTCGCCATCGTGAAGACCCAAATGTAGTCGAAATTGCAAGTGTCACAATTTTAGGATGCTACAGGTTTGAAAATGATGAAGCAATTGCAGAATTCCTCATAGTCAGAGAGGGATTTCCACAAGGTGACCACAAAGCAGGGTTTGTTGTAGACCTAGATAGAACAACATACTTTGGAGAAGAAAGTACCTCTACAAAAGAAGATAGAGATCAAACGACCCATAATGGAAAGAGCGAGTTGGGTAACCTTCCTATCGAAAGAGAAAGTTAAGCATTGTTTATAGAAGAAACTGAAGAAGTAAACATAACAGAAGGAGAGGCTGTACATAACATCCATCTAGCAAAATCACTAAGCAAAGAAGAAAAAGACAAATTCATTCATTTTTTCAAGCAATGACCTATCAATTTTGCTTGGTCCTATGTAGATATGTCAGGCTTAGACCCTGAATTAGTGTTGCATCATTTACTTTTGATACCAGGACTTAAACATTACAAGCAAAAATTGAGAAAAATGCATCCAAGTATTGCATTACTAGTTAAAATAGAACTACAAAAGCTGTTGGGTGTAGGTTTCATTCGACCTATTGACTATGCAGAATGGATATCCAACCTAGTACCTATGACTAAGCCCATAGGAGGCATAAGAATCTATACTAATTTCTGGGATCTAAATAAATCTTGTCCTAAGGATGACTTCCCGCTACCCAATATTGATATGATAGTTGATCTAATAGCTTGGAATGAAATGCTATCATTAATGGATGGTTTTTCAGGATACAACCAGATTAAAATTGCATGAGAAGATCAACATAAAATGGCCTTTACCTGCCCATGGGGAACATACTGCTAGAATGTGATGCCATTTGGTCTCAAAAACGTAGGAGCAACATACCAAAGAGCCATGACAACACTATTTCATGACATGATCGACAACATAATCAAAGATTATGTGGATAAATTATTAGCTAAATCACAAACAAGAGAAGGTCACCTTATGGTCCTTGAAGAGATATTTGATTGGTTGGAGCAATATAATGTCAGACTAAACCCAAAGAAGTGTGTGTTCAGTGTAACAACAAGTAAACTGTTAGGGTTTATTGTGTCCAACAGAGGAATTGAAGTAGACCCTGCCAAGGTCAAGGAAATCATAGATATGCAACCTCCGTCAACACTTAAACAACTAAGAGGGTTACAAGGAAGACTACAATCCATAAGGAGATTCATAGCATAGTTGACAGATAAGTGTCACCCCTTCCAGCATTTACTCAGGAAATGAGTTACTTTTAAATGGACAGAACAATGCCAAGAAGCTTTCCAAGCTCTAAAAGATTATCTTCTAAACACACCAGTGTTAGTATCACCTACTCCAAGAAAACATTTGTTGCTATACATATCAGCAACAAACTTAGCTCTAGGAGCTTTGTTGGCACATCATGATGAACACAGAAAAGAAAGAGCCATTTATTATATAAGTAGAACTCTGATTGGCTATGAGCTTAATTATACTCCTATAATGCGAGCATTCTTAGCAATAATCTTCGCATCTCAAAAGGTAAGACATTACATGCTGAGTCATAAAGTACAACTCATTGCATGCTTTGATCCACTCAAATACCTATTGAGCAGATCAACATTGACCAGGAAGTTGGCTAAGTGGGTCATGATCCTGAGCGAGTTTGATATAGAATACATAGACAGAAAGGCCATCAAACGACAAATTATAGCATATTAGTTAGCACAGGCTGCTTTACAAGATAGTCACCCATTGCTGATAGACTTTCCAGACAAATAAGTGTTTACATTGACTGCATCTATAATGTGGAAATTATATTTTGATGGGTGAAATACAAGTCATGGATCTAGAGAAGGGATTCTTTTCATGACCCCTCAAGGGGATTATATACCTAAGTCATTTAGGATCAATTTCCCATGCACAAAAAATATAGTTGAATATGAAGCTCTCATCATAGGGCTTCGTACAACTGTATAGTGGAGAATAAAAGAATTACAGGTCTATGGTGATTCACAATTGATTTTAAACTAGGTCAATGATGACTACAACACGAAAGATGAAAAACTCATGCCTTGTAAGAAAATGGTAGAAGATTACAAGGAGAAATTCAAAAAAATTACTTTCGAATAGATCCCAAGGATACAAAACAAGGCAGCAGATGCCATGGCTACCATAAGATCTCTTCTAAATATGTCTACTAATGAAACTCAGTTTGAGTTTATTATAGAACAGTTGATGATACTGGCATATGAGACTCCCTCAATAGAATATGTATGTGCAATTTTGGGTCTAGAATCCCCATGGTACAATGAAATATATACATATTTACACACTTAGTACATATCACCGAATCTCATGTCCAGAAATCAAAGGAAGACTCTTATTCGTCAAGCATCTAGACACACTATTATAGTTGATACATTGTATAAAAAAGGCTTTGATGGAACTCTTCTCCGATGTCTTGATAAAAAAGAAGCACAACTTTCTCTAAAGGAAGTCCATGATGAAATTTGTGGGGCATACCAAAGTGGTCCACCATTGTTAAAGAAATTGTTGAGAATAGGTTATTACTGGCCAACTATGGAAAAGGACGCTTATAAATATGTGCAGAAATGTAAGCAATGCCAAATGCATGGAGATCTCATTCATTCACCATCACAATATGTTTAATCCATTACGTCACCATGGCCATTTTCACAATGGGGATTAGATCTAGTGGGTAAAATCAATCCTAGTTCATCCAATGGGCACAAGTCCATCTTAACAGCCATTGAGTACTTTACCAAATGGGTTGAGGCAATTCCTCTTACATACACCACTGGAAAGAAAATAGCAAATTTCATGCTCAATTACATTATCTGTAGATACGTGATTCCAATGTTCTTCGTAATAGATAATGGGCATCCCTTTAAAAATCAAGAAGTGAAAGAATTATGTGATAAATTTCAAATACAATAGAGATTTTACATGCCATATTATCCGCAAAGCAATGGACAAGCAAAGGAAACAAATAAAACAATATTGAAAATCCTTAAGAAAGTTTTCATTAACATAGGATAGGACTGACATCTCTAGTTAAATCCCGCTCTTTGGGCTTACAAAATAGGAGTACACACCCCTACAGGAGAAACACCATATTCCTTGGTCTATGGTACAGAAGAAATACTCTCCATTGAAATAGAAATACCATCTCTAAGAGTCTCCTTACATAACATCATATCAAAGGAAGACTACCAGGTAGAAAGATTACAAGAGCTATAAACGCTTGATGAAAAGATACAAACAATGTTCAATCATCTGCAAGGTTATCAAAACAGACTAAGATGGGGTTATAATAAATGAGTCCGCCCATGAACTTTTGAAGTGGGATATCTAGTTCTTAAAGAGAACCAAAGGAACCTAGAAAAATGAGAAAAGCCAGGGAAATTTGAACCTAACTGGCTAGGTCCTTTCATCATAACAAGGGTTATAGGCAATGGAGCATATAATTTGGCTACCATGGAGGGATATCCACTCTCTGACCCTATGAACAACATGCACCTTAAATGATATTATACCTAAGGGCTGGGTTAGTTTAGGTTTTACTTTCTGCATTGCATATTATATTATTCAAAGCACTGCATCACATATAGTTTCTTTTTCAAATGCATCGCATTCTCAAAGTTTCTGCATTTTTCATATAGCAACATCAATAAAACAAGACAATTATTCAAGTTTATCATCCATTTGCATTCAAGAGAAACAAGGGTCATCTCCTTTCTTAGATATTTAGACATGAAGTCTTTGAGGTTCTAAGGTCATTCATTTTCAACATTACCTAATGACGATGCTTTACTTATGGTTGGGAAGTGATTTCACTATTTGAGACTTGTTAACCCAAAAACTCTCAATTTCTATTGTATGTGGGAAAAGCGGTTCAATGAAATTTAAAATGTGAAAATATTCAATGGATTTGTCCACACACCCATGGGACTCTTGGTGCATGTTATAAAGCTATGAAGGATAGCTCAACTCCCCAAGGTGTGTTCCATGGTTCTCTATATCACAAGGTCCCTCAAGCCAATGCCTTTTCTCTCAGATCGCTGAGCAAAGTGACTTAGTGATGACTAATGCAAGAATGAGGGATGCTTTTAGATTAATTTTAACATGAATGCATCCTATTTATGCATGATTCTACAAATTAGTTAAACTAGATGATAAGATGACAAGGTTAGTAACAATACTATCCTAACATGATATACTAGTTAATGATTTAAGCTAATGATAATAGAAATACTCTAAAATGCTTATTAGATTAATTCCTATTACAAAGAGAGGCTAAATGCTTGCTAAAATTGAGTATAAGTGTGATGCTAAAGACTTGGATAATTAAAATAAGGAAATGAGGGCCCTATTTATAGAAGAAACAGGGCAATGGATGGTCAGGATTGAAGGATTTAATCAAGGGTCAGGATTGAAAGTTATCAATCCATGTTTGCAATTCTCACCAATGAAATGGTGATAATTGTCAACATAAGACTAGTTGAGAGAGGATGTAAGAAGCATTAAATACTTGAGAAGACCTCATGGTTACCTTAGGAGGTAAGGGTTAAGGTCAGGTTAAGGTTATCCATTGGATAAAGCTTTTACCCAAAGGGTAAACTCTTGTGCAAGGGTTAAAGGGATAACAATGGTCAAAGCAATGAATGCTTGATGAGACCCTTGGGTTAGATGTGGGTTGAGTTAACCATTAATGGTTTGGAAGACTTTCAAGGTTAACTTGTTGAAGACATAAAGCCTTTAATGGTTTTCAAAGACTTTGAGGGTTTGAGAAGTGACTTCCCCTTGCTTAGGGATGTGACAATATTTAGGAGATGGGTTAGGCTAATTTAGAAGTGATTAGAAGAATCTAGAAGGGGTTTAGAGAGGCAAGTGGGAGATGTAGGAAAATGCAAGTGGGTGAGGGATAATAGGATTTAATTAAAATAAATTGCTTTATTCCAATTTGGTTGCAAGTTGAGGATTTGGGGATTTAAATAAATTAGATTTATTTAATTAGGGTGAACTATTTAATTAAATGTAATTTAATTAAAAGTAGAGAGAAGGGATTTAATTAAATAAAATAATTTATTCAATTAAATGGTATAAAGGGCCTAAGTGAATTTAAATAAATAAATTGAATAATTTATTTAATTAAATAGAAGAATGTGAATAACTTAATTAAATTAGATTTAACTAAAATAGAGGAAAGAGAATAAAATTAACATTAAATATTCATTTAGGAATATGGCCATTTTTATACGTTTACATCTATATCTCAAACACATTAACAAAATCTCTAATTCATTCTAGACACCTAGTTGATCATATGACTAGTGAAAAATCTAAAATTCTACTTTAGCGCTATTGTAATTGTCACACCCAAGTAGGTTTCATTACTTACAAGTCAAGGCAAGAAAATAAAAGAAAGAGAGTTATGCCAAATTCATCTCAAGGCAAAAGAACAATGATATATAAGTAAAATATCATGCATGCAAGTTCAACAAAAAAGCCTAACTATGGGAATATGCAAATAACTTCATCAAGGCTATGAATGCCTACTGACAATGGAGCAATATTTGAGAAATTACAGTCTATAACCTTGTCGGAGCTCTAAAAGCTTGTTGGCAGTGAGGCTCTATTCAAGATGCTTTTGAAGTTAGGATAATCCATGTAGCTAGTCATATAGGATGCTGAGGATCTTTAGTGAACATAAGAGAAGGAATTAACTCATCTGCACACACATGGGCTAAAGAAGATCAAAGTTTCAAGAACCAATGGGGAATTTTTCTGCATCTTCATTTGTAAATCCTAGTCACTAAGTGTGTTGAGTTGGATGTTTCAAAGGACCTTAAAGATCGATTGACCACTTATCTATGAAATGTTTTGCACCTCCATTTCAATTGGTGTATTACAAAAGGGTAAACAAACACAGTCAACCTTGTTCGAATAGGAAATGCATCTTCATCATGCATATTGCATTAACATAGGTCATGTCAAAAATTCATTTTCTCCACATGCATTCTGCAAATCATCATGTCATATAGGTCTACACACTAGGGGGCATAACTCAAAAAATCCTAAAAATAAAATACGATCCTAGAAAAATCCTAAAAAAATCCTAAAAAATCCTAAAAAGTCCTTCAAAATCCAAAAACACTGAAAAACTCAAAATATCAAAAACAGTGAAAAACTCAAAAATCCAAAAACATTCAAATATGATCCTAAAAAAATCCAAACAAAATCATTAAAAGTCTTGAAAAAATACCAAAAACATCCATATAATGTCTTGAAAAAATCAATAAAAAACATTCAAATATGCGAAAACTAAAAAGTATAAAAAACATTGGAAAGAGTAGTGAAAACTCAAAAATCCAAAAACATTCACATAATGTCCTTTGAAAATACCAAAAAAATCATCAAAATGTCTTGAAAAAATACCAAAAATATTCAAATATCGAACCACATAATCCAAAAACATCAAAAAAGCCCTTGGAAAAGAACTAAAAATAAAAAATCAATCAATCAAAAATCTTGCAATGAAATGTCTTGTGAGAAACAAATACCCTAGCAGATATCCAACAAACACTTCACACGAAGTTAACAAAGGATACGACTATCTAGTCAAACATCTACAATCAACTGATCAAACTATCTTATCAGTCATATCATATCCATATCAAAGTGATAATTATCTTGTCTTAAATAGAAGAGGATACACTCAAAATCAGATAGGTTAGTCTTAAACAGGGTCTGCAACTTTCTGAGATCAGACATTATCAACCATCACATCAAGCAATTGAGAATGACGACACAAGGTCAGTATAGCTGCTGAATTTTTTTTGGGTCAATCTTTATCTTTTATCATTTGGCGACAAATTACGTTCCTATGGTACTCAAGGATGTCCACAAGTGACTAGAGGAGCCATGATGGGCATTATCTTTTTCTTTGTTTTCTGTTTGTGGTGTGAACCAATGAAGTTCTAGAGAAATTTCTCTAGTGGGTGTTTGCGATAAGAGCATTCATCTATTGAATTCCACACATACCTCAACCCCTAGTGTATTTCCCAGAATGGAGGGTTCACTCCTTGTCTGCTACATGTTTATTTCTATAATGAGATATCTTACATCTTGGTTCCTTATACCCTGATGTGCTAAGCTTCATTGTTCAATAATAAGGCTCAGTGATGAATATATGTTGCACAATAAAATATGTGACACAGGTTCATGATTCTTTCAATTTCATTCTCATCTCATGTGTTTCTTGATACTCTCTTGATTTCCCATCTTCTCTCTAAATCACATTCTTTCTAACATTAATCCTTTCATCAATCTCTTCTCTCTATCATCTTACTAACATTTCTTCAAGGTACATCGGAGTTAAAAATTCATTCTGGCATTATCATACAAAAAATTATATATGCATTCATATAGATACCATTGCATTCATAAACATCAAGTTTAATATGCATACATTATAAGATACCATTGCATTCATCAACATCATTGATACATATATGTAGTAACCATTGCATTCATGAATCATATATAATCAAATAGATATACACCATATAACTCATAGCATCATATAAGAATACATGGAAAAAAGAGCATAAATAGATCGCTGCCAAAAACTACATATCATATATATATAACTCAAAAATGATAATGTGTATGAATACAATAAATAGGCCTGAAGCTTAGATAACATGATCAAAATGTCTTAACCAACAGTGCCTCTGTCAGCGAGTGGATCTTGTCCACTAGGTCCTGTCCCAAGATGTCAAGGTGGTCCCATAACACCACCACTATTGGTCCTCCATGTGGAAGTCCTACTATAACTAGAATGACCTCTAACAATACTAAAAATAGGAGCTCTTTGTCCCTTAGGAACATTGTTATGATAGAGTTATTGGTAGTAAAAAGCCTCCTGTGCAGCATAGTAAATTCTATCAGACTGACTCTGTGCATTGGTACCTGGAGAAAAGTGTTGGTCATATGCAGCCTGAATCATCTACTACCATCTAACTGCATCATCTCTCTCCCTCTGGAGACGATCCCTCTCAGCCTCTAAAGCACCATAGTCTGCACAGTAGACCTCTCGCTCGACATCTCGTCTAGCAACCTCCTCCTCCAAACTCTGAATCCGTGCTCTAAGAATCTATGGATCATCCTTATCGCGCCCACTTATCCTCTCCCACCCTCTGCAGCAAGCACGTCCTCCAGCTCTGGCATATCATCATCATCTCCATCCTCACTGCTCAATGACTCTGAAGAATCATCGCTATCCCCACTACTGATAGACTTGGTGTCTCCACCAATGTCTACATCCTCATCTCCACCTCCCTCATCTCCTCCCTCATCCTCTCCCTCTGCTCTTCCATCTCCCTTATCTCCTCCCTCGGCACCACCTTCTTCTCCTCCTTTGACTCTCTCCCCCAACTCTAGCCTCAATCTCAGCCTAGGATGGTGAATCTGATGTGTTGTAATCAGAACAACAGGATCAGTAAGTGGAATAGGCCTATGCCTGACAAACCATGCATCATACTCTGGTGCAGTCCCTGGATCTGCTACACCTCTACCCAACCTCGGAGTAATGACTGAAGAGCATCAAACTCAGCAGAAGCAACATGCGGCTATATGCACAACCCCCAATCAGATACCTCTTGAGATACACGAGCAAAGTAAGTAGTAACAACTGGTGTCACCTGTACCTCTCCAAACAGTCTCAATACTCAACCTGAGAGATACATCTCTATAATCTGTTGCATCTCAAAAGTCCTACCGATCAAATACCTTTGTTGTCCGTAGAAAGGCAAGTGTACTACGTCATCCACCCAACCAGGGCAATCTAAGTATGATCTCCAAATAAAATGTTGAAGTATGTCAAACTGATGTCTCCAATACAAGGTGTTACCTGAACCTTTGTGTCTGATACTTGCTATGTACCTAAAAGCATAAGGCTCACCAGGCTGCAAATCAACATGAGTAACAAGCCTCGAAATAGAAATATTTTCCCATGCCCAAGTCTAGAGCAGTGTCATACCACAACTGATAGAATGATACCCAAGATATACAATCCCATGCATCTGATAATACAACTTGGACCCCAAGAATATACTCGTCGATGAACAATCGTATTATGGAGCACTCTACCCCATCCCACTGGAAATCCGTGACCTTGTCTATCAGGTATCAACAAACCACCAACAATACTGCATAATACAATAGTCATGTCATCATAATCTAACAAGGCCCAAGAGATGTCATATCGACCACTGATCTGCAAGTCCTGTATCTCACACTCGAAAAGTGCACACAATCCAGCAGTGCCATCGTCATGGTCATACACAACTCTCTCACCATGAATCAGAATACGCAGTATATGCCATACATCCTCTAAGGTAATGGATGCCTCCCTAGTCAAAAGATGGAAAGAACATGTCCCGGAATGTCACCGCTCTATCAACGTTGTAATCATGGCCTTGTTGGCCATCACCTCTGGCAAGTGTAACACATAGTACAAACCAAGCTATTGGATATGCTCAATCTCCTCATCAGGTAAATCAGCACGAAGATCAAGTCCATTGGGTCTAGTCTATCGGCAGTATATCACTCCAATGTTCTCCTGCAAAGAGAAAAAGTTCAAAATATCAGATATCGGATTACGAAAAAAAAAATTCAGATGCATGACAAAAAACATTCACATACAACGAATGTGTGACGTTTACTACTAATGTGGTACAATTATGACTTATGCAAAACGTTTATAGCGAATGCGTAATGAAAGGAGCACATGCGTAACAATCAACACTATTGCGTAAAGAAATCAATGAATGCATAACGTTAATGGCTAATGTGTGACATTATGAGCGTTTGTGTAACATTAAGCGCGAATGCGTAAAAACCGACAGGCGATTGCGTGATGCAAAGGAAAAATTGAACACTATAAATTTTTTGAATAATAGCGAAAAACAAGCAAAAAATAAGGAAAAAATTAGAAAAATACCATGCTGCCAGTCCTAGGAGGTCTCTGATATGAACGTAATCGGTCAAATAGGTGCAATTGGGCTCTATAACTAGCCATGATGATCAAATACTCAAAAGAAAGCACAAGATTTGCAGAGAAAAAAGAGAACTTACCAAATACCAAATGAGCAAATGAAAACCTAAAATATCTATTTATAGCTCAAAATTAGGGTTTTTTGACACCTTGACGCCCGTGGTCCCCACCAACTTCAAACAACTTGTATCCTACTCAAATGATCTCAAAACTTCACACAATTGCTTATTACACTGATATCGAAAACGTGGTCTCAATTTTTGAATTTTTCGACCACCTTTTTCGAAGGGGCATATTTACACTATACAGTGGTACCAAGGCATACTGGGGCATAATTTTTTGTTTTCTTTGAAACAATATCATTCTGACATTGTCTCAAAGAGGGGCAAATGTAGACACCTAAAAATGTCTCATTGATCATGTACTAATTATTCCTCTAATTGATTAAATAATTCTTTAATTATTTAATTAAGTTAATTAATCTTATTCTTCTAATTTCATATTTCCTCATCTTCTTACTAATTATTCTATTTCCTATTCTATCATCATTTAATCATTTTCTAAATATTAATTAAATATTTGTTTTTTAATTAATTCCGTTTAATTCCACAATTTAAATAATCTTTGTTATTTAAATAATTCTATTCTCATTTTCTATCTCTAATCATCTAATCATTAACCCTTTTCTAAATTTCAATTAAATATTTATTATTTAATTAATTATGATTTAATCTTTTAAATTAAATAATCTTTATTATTTAATTAAAGTCCATTTCTAAAATAATTAAATAGTTTCTTTAAATTATTTAATTAGCTAATTAATTCTTCCATTTCCAAATCCCCAAATTCTAATTTCATCTAATTTCATTTAATTTCATATTCTTCTAATTTCTTCCAAATTCAAATACATGTGCATGATTTCAAAAACCAAATTGAAAATCAAAGTCAAGTTCTAAATATATTCAAATGCTCAATCAAATTAAAATAAATTCAATTATTTGAATTAAATTTCATGCAAAGATTAAATTGAAAATCTAAGTTAAAATGCAAGCACATGATAAATAAATTAATTAAATCATTCATCTCTCTAGTCTCTATTTCCATCTTCTAGTTAGCTTGGTCATCTTCTTTATTTCTTCCAATCATTCATTTTCTTCTTTCAATTAGCCTTTTCTCAATCAGTTGACTCAATTAATCTATTCAATCTATTCTGTTTCACCTCCAAGTCAGTAGTTCAACTATCAATCAGCATGTGAGCTTACCTAAGTTCCACCTCTTGATCATTTTGTTCTACCTTTCAATCAATCTCATCCAAAACTTTAAAAATTGAGCATTCAATACTCACAATTCCTCTAGATCACGAACTTCAAATCTTTGTGTCAATTGCAGGTTGCTAGTGCAATATCTGAGAGCCATCATACCACAGAGAGAAGAAGAACAATGGAAGCCATGTTGCACAATAGGGAGTTTCATATTGTTTAATTTAATTCCATTTTGCATCTATTTCAATGGTTTTATGTTTGAATTGCTTAGATAGTTAAGGAATTTGTTATTGTCCTTATTTCCTATTTAGCAATGATGTATTTAAGCATAGCACACCTAACATTTCTTTAGAATTGTGGGCTTGGGAATTTGATGGTAGTCGTTCATCTTCTAGTTCTGGTGCAAGGGTCATGTTTGTCTCCTTGGATGGAAAACGTTTTCCTTTCTCCTACAAGTTTGAATTCAAGAATACTAATAATACTATTGAATACGAAGAATTTCTTTTGGGGGTAGTTGTGGCCAAAGAAAAGGGTATCAAAACATTAGTAGAAAGGGGTGATGTTGAGTTAATTGTTAAGCAAGTGAGAGGTACATTAATAGTAAGAAATGAAAGTCTAAAACATTATCAAAATTGGTTCTAGGATGAGATTGATTTTTTTTATGCCTTTTCTATTGAAACTCTTCCCAAATAGAACTCTAGAGATGATTCATTGGTCGTATCAACATCTTTATTACTTCCTCACCTAGAATTTGAGGAAGACTCTTATATAATTGAAATTATATATTGACCAAATGTACCCAACAATATGGAAACATGGTAGGTTTTTTAGAATGATAGAAAAATCAAAAAGTTCCTTGAAAATGCTGAAATGTTCATTGAAACTTTCTTTCAAGGAAGTGAGTCTAACTGCAAAGAGTTTTGCCCAAATAAGAAGAAAGAGCTCAAAGAAGGTATGATGTAACTTAAAGGAAAAAAAAATCCTAAAGTTCGTATTTCACTTGAGCAATTATTTGATAAACACAATGGTCATATCAAAAACAATATGGCTAAATCTATCAATAGTTTAAGTGAGTATGAAACTATAAACATTGAGATTCCAAACAATCCCAAGATTGTATGTATAGGGAGATGTTGTATGCTTGAAGACAAAGATAACCTACTTAAGCTTTTAGTGAAACATAAAGATGTATTTTCTTTGTTGTATGATAGTGTGAAGAATTTCATGGATGGGAAGTTTCAACGTCACATACCTCTCAAACTAGGAACCACCCCTTTCTGACAAAAATAAAGAAACTATAATCCAAAAATCATTGAGGTTATTTTAGGGAGATTGATAGGATGTTAAAAGCCATGATTATTTATCCCATTCATCATTGCACATGGCTAGCTAACATTGTCCTAGTGTAGAAGAAGAATGGCGAGAGAAGGATATGCATAGACTTTAAGAATATCAACCAATCATCATTAAAGGATGATTACCATGTCCATAACATGGAATATGTGTTGAAAATGGTTGTTGGTTTGGAGATGATGTTTATATTAGATTTATTCTCAAGACATATATAATTAAATCAAGGTAGACAAGAAACATCAACACAAGATGGAATTTACTATTATGGAGGATGGGACTGTTGGAATCAAGGAACACTAAGAGCGGGGGAGGGGGGTTGAATTGGTGTTCTGCAATATTTAACTTTATTAAACTAATCTCTTAACCACATAGCACATATGAAGAAAGGAAAGATGCATGAACACAAAGGAAATAATCACAACACCACAACACCAAGAATTTTACGTGGAAACCTAGTCAAGAGAAAAAATACAGTGAGATTGAGACCCACAATATAATTATGTCATGTTAGAAGTATAAGAATATTACAATGGGGAATGCACATGCATTCAGGCACACTACCTAGAGCTCACTGCTCAAATCACAAAACAAGAAGGGTTACAACCCGAAAGGCTCACTACCTTACGAATCTACTATAATGGAAATCTAAAGTATTTGAACTAATAAATAACATCTACAAATACCTAGAAATAGTTTTGGTTAAGCTCACATATCAAACTACACATTTTACAACACACTATACTTTGATATGTCGTTTTGTTGCAATCCAAAGAACCAATCTTCCACTTGAACATGAGAAACTATGCACAGTCAATTATCAACACTCACCACACATCCAATGATACCAAAAATGACCATAACAATTACTCTTCTATATACGCAACATCAACTTGGGTCTTCTACATATTGGCTTCAAGAACATTATCCAAATAATAAAATGAGTATACCTAGTAATCTTAATTTGAACTCTAATGCATATTCGAACCAAAAATAATTGTCCATGCGCTAACCAGATGATGGCTAAATGACCTCAAACACGAAGCACCTCCAAGAATTATGCCACAAACATCCACAACACACTACAATCACTATGAATGTCGCATAACATGAAGAACACAACACAACGATCAATGTAGACCATCAACACAAATAGGATATAATCTAGAAACATCCACAAGAAATGTGAATTACCACAACATCACCACATACTAAAATCTCCATCAATATAATATCAAACCTTAAGAATAGATACTTAACTGACTACCAAACTGAAAGATTCAATTGCAGACCTCCAAATCATGAACCATATGAATTGAGGACACATATGAACATCCCAAAAACCCTTCCAAATCCGCAAACCAAGATATTGCAATTTCGGAGCAATGGGGAGCATAAACCAGAACATTGAATAACATGAACAACTAGAATATCAATCACAATACTAGACCTCATAACTTGATCAAATCATTATGTAGACCTCTAAAACTTAAGATAGATCAACTAAACATACATATCTCAAAACCCTTTAATTTGCAACAACTCATCTGCAACACATTGGCCGAACCAACTCAATAAATTTGACTACAACACTAAAACACACAAGAATATGTTAACATCAATGACAATAACACATTCCAACAATCTCCCCCTTTGGCATTGATGGCAACATATGAATGTGAAAAAAAATCAATGCAAAGAAATAAATCAACAACCAACAATCTCCCCAAAACTCCCAACAAACTCCCTCTGAGATCTAGTACATGATATGGTAGTTTTTCACATGATCTTCTCCCACTTTGACATCAATGAAAAAGTCTCATATGCAAATCATGATTCTCTCCCCCTTAGATTATGCATATATCTCAACACAATTTCTCTCCCACATAGGTTTTCACATGACTATCTGTCCCTTTTGACAAACTTAGAAATCTGAATATCTGAACCACAACACTGACTACTCATCCTTTGACATCAATGACAAACACAAAATTACTATGTATAGACTACACATGAATAAAATGACTCCACAAACTTACACAGACTTGAAAACATCTGCAAAATAACACAAATTGCTATCTAAATTACTTCAGTAACTCCAAAATAGATATGAGACCACTAAGTAGATGAGACTCCATCTCTACTACCAAAATATCTACAGAGCTTGCATCTGCAAACAACTTAGGCCTCAGAGCTCACCCACTCTTCCTTCAATCCAAACTAATAAGATTCTTTAGCTAAATCGAGGGTGTATCAAATAAGTAGGTATGATCTTTTCTAATACATTGAATACAAAAGTGGGAAGTTCACTATCCTCAATGAGAAACATCAACACCCTTAATGATTCTTGTTGGACCTTATCCAAGAACTCTCTCACTACCCCTGCAATGACTCTTGCTTCCAAAATATGTGTGATAGCTTCAATCTACTTTGCTTCCACCATCTATTATGCATCTGCCTCTGAATTCATCTCTAGACTAATTTGGAGGATCTGAGCATCCTCAATAGCATCCACTGCCTCTGACTCATCACCACCTTTGACCAAATTTTCTTCTACTGAAACAGAAGGAACATCCTTAGCAACATGAGTTACCTCAACTTTCTATCTAACATTACAATTAGAATATTTCTTTTTCTTTCCTAGACATCCAGACTGCCTCAGCTAAAATCCAATACTCTGTGCATAGTGCTCTACTTCCTTCCATACTTTCTAGCAATTTTTAGCTCCTTAAATTGACTATGCAGCGGAAGATCTAACTCAAAAATATCAAATTCAAAATCTTTCCCGATGAATACCTTACATGCTATATTACAGTTCCTTCACTGGATTGCCCTCACAGTCTGAATGCATTGGAAATATCTTTGCAGGACATGCTCATATGCTTCTCCTCAAAAAACAAAGTGATAAATGAGAGGCAAGAGTACCTTTATAACTTCCGCACACTTAACTTTCTGACACAATAAATACATTTTACCCTAAACCTTCGGGAAACCCTATTTCCATAGATGACTCTCATGAAACTTTCCATGGATCTTCAAATCTATTCATGCACTTTCAGAAATCCTTCAAAAATATTTGCACCACCATAATACAACTTCTAACAATCTATTTGATCTTCCAATACCAACATCTGGTAGTGGAGAAAAAATCTGCATGAAGACTCCCCTTAGGCTACAAGCCTCAATCTAATTCCTAGAGAAATTACCAGCACCAGAATCCAGGCCCATTTCTAGTATCTGGATCACTCTTCTTAACCTATGTCATCTTCATTTGATCTCTAATCTCTTCAACATTCACTTTTCCCTGATCATCTACCTTCACATTCTTGTTCTTGTCCGCCATACCATTTCTATTCACATTTTTGCTTCTCATTCACATTTTTGCTTCTACAAAACCTTGCAATGTGACCCAATTTATTGCAAGCATAGAAAATAATATTTCTTGGACTAGGTTTGAAGTTCCCTTGATTTTCTCTTGATCTACACTAGGTAGCAACATGTCCAAATATACTACATGCATAACATCTAACATTTCTCCTATTTTGAAATTTATTCAGCATACTTTTGTATACATTCACCTTATGACCATACTTACTGCACTTAAAACATTGACCGGAGAAGGATGGACCATTTTAATTTACTGTATCTCTGCACTAACTAGGCATATGATCAAATTTATTGCAAAAAAAATAGCTACCAATTAACTTACGAGCATTAGGTTGCCATACTGGAGGCCTTCTAGAATTGTTCTTCTGATTTTGAGACTTAGGCTTGCCTTGACCAGATCTAGAGCTCTCACCTTTCTCAGATCCAAGTCCCTACTTGTCATCTTCACTCTTTTGACTTCCAAGCATCTCATCAAGCTTAGTTGAGCTAATATTGAACTTCTCCTTGTACTCATTTGTAGTACCAAGCTCATCCCTAAGATTAATAATCTTCCTTTCAAGCTCTTGTTCATTTCTCTTAGATTGAAGTAATTCAAGCTTCAACTGATCATTCTCATAATTCAGTTTACAACATTCATCAAATCTATCTTTCAATAATTGAGTAAGGTTCTTTTCATTCTTCTTTCTATCCTCAATCTCTTTGGTCAGCTTCATCACTATAAATTCCATCTCATGCCTTAGGATAGCATTATCTTCAACAAGCTTTTCACATTCTTTTGTATTCTCCTTTAAGGCTTCACCATCCATACTTTGACTTTCTTTTTCCTTTGGATGATCAAAAAGTGCCTTTCTCTTCTACCTAAACTTGTTCAATGGATCCTTCAAAGACTGAATGAAATTCTCAGCATCCTTCAGATTCCCTTTCAATTATCGGACTTGAGCTATAGATTGATCAAGATCATCAAGCGCAACAATAAGTTGATGTTTCAAACTACTAGACTCCATTAACTTACCTTACCAGACCTCCCTCAAGCTGTTAGACTCCTTCTGAGGAACTAGGCTCTAATACCAATTGTTGGAATCAAGGAACACTGAGGAGTGGGGGGGGGTGAATCAGTGTTATATAATCTTTAACTTTATTAAACTAATATCTTAACCACATAGCACATATGAAGAAATGAAAGATGCATGAACACAAAACAAATAACCACAACACCACAACACCAAGATTTTTACATGGAAACTTGATCAAGGAAAAACCATGGTGGGATTGAGACCAACAAAATAATTCTTCCTGGTTAGAAGTATAATAATATTACAATGGTCAATGCACATGCATTCAAGCAAACTTCCTAGAGCTCACTACTTAAATCACAAAACAAGAAGGGAGACAACCCAAAAGGCTCACTGCCTTACAAATCTACTACAATGGATATTTGAAGTGTTTGAACTCATAAATAGCATCTACAAATGCCTGAAAATAGTTTTGGTTAAGTTCATATATCAAACTACACATTCTGCAACACACTCTACTCCAATATGTTGTTCTGCTGCAATATGAAGCACCAATCTTCCACTTGCATATGGTAAATTGCACATAGTCAATTATCAATACTCACCACACATCCAATGATACCAAAAATGACCATAACAATCACTTATATATTCACAACATCAAACTAGGTCTTCTACATGTCGGCTTCAAGAATATTACCCAAATAATGAAATGAGTGTACCAAGTCAGCTCAATCCAAACTCCAATGCATATGTCGACCAAAAATAATTGTCCACACGCTACCCACATGATGGATAAATGACCTCGAACATGAAGCACCCCCAAGAATTACGCCACAAACATCTGCAACATGCACAAAAATCAATGTAGATCATAAACATGGATAGGACACAATCTAGAAACATCCACAAGCAACATGAATTACCACAACAATAACTGCAACATCACCACATACTATAATCTTCATCAATATTATACCAAACCTCAAGAAAACACACTAAACTAACTGCCAAATTGAAAGTTTCACTTGCAGACCTCCAAATCACAAACCATTTGAGTTGAGGACACATATGAACATCTCAAACACTCTGCCAAATCCACATTCCAACATATTATAATTCCAGAGCAATACGGAGAAAAAGATAGAACACTAAACAACATGAATAATTCAAATACCAACCACAATACTTGACCTCATAATTTGATCAAATTATTATGCAAACCTCTGAAACTTAAGCTAAATCAGCTAAACATACGTATCTCAAAACCCTATAATCCACAACACCTCATCTGCAACACACTGACTGAACCAACTCAATCAATCAAACTACAAAACTATAACACACAAGAATATGTTGGCATCAATGACAACAACACATTCTAATAGGGACTTGCTACTCTTAATATGATGAACTTCAAGTAAAAAACCAACCCTCGCTCTACCTCACTTTACTAGTGCTCTGGTGACCTCAGGGATACATACTATGAAACTGAACAAACAAGCCACATAGAGCTCTGAATAACCTCTGCTAAGTCTTTATTCTCAGGATGAACATGCAGAACTAGGATATCAATATGACACATTAACTTCATTTATGAAAGAGCACAAAATCCATACAATGAATGTGGATATAACATAATTACTAAGCTAAAGAGACTATGTTGAACAAAATGATAGCATCTTAAAGAAGACAGCGAGAGATAGAGAAGGCTTACAATCGGTCTAGGATTAAATCCTCTAGCAAAGTGATCTTCCTCCTTGATAATGAACCTACACATAGACAAAAGAAAAATTGTCGGGGTTGTGCTAAGAGGTTTGCTTCAGTTAGACCCCCGTTTCAGTGTTTCCAACTCCACGGATATCCAAGATAATAGTTATGGATAAAATAAAGATGATAAAGAAACAAATGAATAATAGGTATTCTTGATGGAAGACAATAGGTATGAAATTATAAAATATGAATGAATGAAAAGAGAAGACTTCCCTTCAACACCAAAGAAACTACCACCTAATGGAATGAAGTTGAGCACTAAGAACTTCTCCAAAGCTTGTGACAATGGCAGACATTGAGAATTGAAAAAAATTGTGAAAGATGAAGAATAGAATTCCCAAAGCTCTAAAAAAACTCAAAGTGATCAAGAAGACCCCCCAAAAAAAGCTTCAATGAATGAGATATAGAGCTCAAGGAAGAATCCTAACATCGATGGTCATAGATAGATTCATTTCAAAATCTTCTAGGCATAGGCATAATGCTAAAATGGCCACTTGCAAGTTGACATATTCGCAAGACACTTGTGTTGCACGAAGACATCTTCATAGCACACGAGAGTCCATAAGTCAAATGGTTAGCATGATCAAGAAAAGGCCAAATTCTAAGCTAACAAGGTGATCCACATGGACAAAAGGACAAGTGATGTAGAGGTTTTTGTACTCACTTCTCCAACTGGTGCCAACTGGCTTCTTCTCAAGGCTTCTCCTAAACCAACCAATGGCTCAACACTATCTCACCCTCCTAGGGCCTACTAGAACTCCTCCCTGACCTTATCCCTAGGCCCTTGGGCTATGGTAAGTTCTAATTCTTGATGAGAGTTCCAAACTCTCTTGGAGTCACCTTGAGTAAACTAAACCTACTCACTCACACCGTGGGTACAAGGGTAAAAGCACAAAAATGTGTCATGTTTCAGTCTAACTTATCATCACAAGTGAATTTAAGTAATTCTAACTAAAAATTAATTTTAATCAAACGTATGATCTATACAGATTCATTATAGCTAAGTTATATATGGTCCACAACTTTTCCAATTGGAAGTGTTTACTAAATGTATATTTTATACTACTTTTGGTCTAATTACAAAAACAAATAAAACTCGATGTTTCAACAACTCCTACTTCTATAAATAATTTTTTTTTGAAATGTAAAAATACCCTTTTATAGATCTATAAGTGAATTTTCCAAAATATATATCTTTTAATATTTTAGTTAGTTTTTATATTTTATATTTACTTTTTATTGAAAGCAGGTCATTAGCACTAAAATACAAGGTTGATTATCTTGTCAAGGAAAAATACTAGAATTTATTTTAAAAATTTGAAAAAAATATGATGTAGTAGAGAAAAGAATCTATGTCAAGATGATATAATTCTTTTCTAATCTGGATAAATAATTAAGAAAAAGGGTGGTGGGAATTGGAAAGAGTTATATTCCAACACATGCAACTTATCAAATTTATTAAAATATATATATTTATAAAAAATAGTAAAAAATATATCCATGCACTAAAGTTTCAAGTTGTAAATATAAAAAGCAAAAATCAAGAAAAAAATGTAAAATTTACTAAATAAAGTGTGGTGGGTTCTGTAACTTCAATTTCAGCATTTTTTCAACAACTAAATTATAGTGTTTACTTCATAAAAAACTATATTCAAATAATTTTTCAATTTTTTATTAAAATTACAAACATAAAATAGACATAAGAATATAAATTTTATTAGTTTACATCATTTCAAAATTCAAAACATATATTTCACTTTCTATTGATTTAATTTAAAAATTTGAATCAGCATTGACCATTTCTTTTATAAAAGTGTGACAGCTTTGTACTTTTACCCACAAACCCTCCACCTAGGATCTTTGCTCCACTTTCACAACTTGTCATTCAGATGGTTGTCTCAGACCCTAAATCCATCCTTGCACACTCTTCAAGACATTTTCCCTTTACTGATTTCAAGGTTGATAGTGGTTTGGTTCGTTTCGGCTTGTTTGGGGCTTATTCCTTGTAGCCCTTATGAACTAGTAAAACATAAACAAGTCAAAATTCTTCCCAACAACCCTAGGACTTACTTGAATTTTTGGATACACTTTTGGATATTACACATAATTTAAATAAATTGCATCTGGGTTTTGCATCTAAGGTATCTAACCCTTGTAAGGCTAAAGAGGCCTAATTGCCCCTTCTACACCACAAACTTGGAGCAGCAGTTTTAAACCTCTTCAATCTGATCAAACATGGAATGTTTTGGTTTTTTAGGGTCTTTACACACCTACTCCACCCTTATTGACCCTTTTTCCACTTTTGTGCAATGCCCAATCTCATCTAGGGCTCATTTTCACTCTTTCCCTGTGCTTACCAAGCACATAAGGCAAGCTAGGGTATGGTGGAAAATCCACAACATGGCTTCCCCTACTGAAAAACAAAAATAAAAACCATATTTAAAAGCCTTCCTAACATTCCAACAAGTCTCAGTGAGTTTCTGTAGACGTATAAAAATGACCATATTCCTAAATGAATATTTTATGTTCATTTCCCTATTTGATTAAATCCAATTTAATTAAAATTCACATTCTTCTATTTAATTAAGTAAATCACTTGATTAAATTCACTATACCATTTAATGAATAAATCATTTTATTCAATTAAATCCCCCTAGCCACTTTTAATTAAAATCAAATTTAATTAAAAGGTTATCCTAAATTGAATAAATCAAATTTATTTAATTGCAAACAAATTGAATGAAAATCAAATAATTCAATTAAATCCTATTATCCCCCCCATCCACTTGCAAGATCCCAAACCCCTTCCTAATCCCTTCTAGAATCTTCTAATCGCTTCTAATTAGCCTAACCCTCCTCTAAACTTTGTCACATCCCTAAGCAAAGGGAGGTCACTTCTCAAATGGCCCAAAGTCTTGGATAACCATTGAAGGTTTTCAACCTTCAACCACCAAAAACCCTAAAGTCTTTGAAAACCATTGAAGGCTTCCAACCTTCAACCACTTATGCTCAAAGTCTCCAATAACCATTAATGGTTATTTCAAACCCTCCCACATGGTTAAAACATTTGTTTTGACTCAACCTCTATCCAACCCAAGGGTCTCATCAGGTCATTAATGCTTTGACCATGATTATCTCTTAATCATTTGCACAAAGGTTTATCCTTGGATTAGATCCTAATTCAGTGGGTAAACCTAACTTAGACTTGACCCTTAGCCTTTAGATAACCATGAGGTCTCCTCAGGCCTTTAATGCCTCCAACCTCTTCTTTCAACCCAATCCTATGTGGACATTTGTCACCATTTCATTGGTGCCAATTGTGCACATGGATCCCCAACTTTCAAACCTGGCCCTTGATTAAACCTTTCAATCCTGACCATCCATTGCCCTGTTTGTGCTATAAATAGAGCTCTCATTCCTCCATTCTGAAATCATCTTTCAAATTTGTAGCATTATACTTATGCTCAAATACTTTCAAGCTTTTCATCATCTTTATGTTCACCATTTAGCCTCTCTTTAGATCAGGATTAATCATAAATATGCATGCTAAAGTAGTTTATTTATCATTTTAGCTCAATCATAGAGTAAATATAGTATGCTAGGATAATCTTCATACTAACCTCGTCATCTTATCATTTAGTTTGTTGCATTTCAAGCATCTCATCTAGCTTATAACACATCTCATACTAAGATCAGTTAAAATCTCTCTCGTTCTCATATTTGCCATCCCTAAGCCATTTTGCTCAGTAATCTGAGAGCAAAACATTGGTTTGAGGGACATTGTGAGATAGAGAACCATGGGACCCTCCTTGGGAAGCTGAGTAACACATCGTTACTCCATAGCTTGCATCAAGAAGTCCTGTGTGTGTGTGTGGATTGGTATTTCTCATAATTTTCACGTTTTAAATTCTAACAACCCACTTTTTCCACATACATTTCTGGCACCCACCGTGGGGCACGCACCCCAATAACCTATCATTTTTTGAATTTGAAGAGTTTTGCAGGTACGCGGGAAATTAGAATTAGCGCGTCAAAGACATATTTGAGCGCATCCGCCTAAGAGTTTAGCGCTTCTAGCCTACTGTTTAGCGCGTGGGCTTTCTGTCTTAGCGCGTTAAAACTGTTCCTTAGCGTATAATACTATTTAACAAATTTTCCTGTAGGTGTCGACGCCGGCGGAACACAGATTAGCGCTTCTACATGACAGACTAGCGCATAGACCCATATATGTAGCGCTTCACTTGCATATTCTAGCACGTATAAGCGGACAGTTAGCGCATGAAAATTCACCATTTTCCGAGAAAAACCGAAACACAGATCAGCGCGTCTATTTGATAGATTAGCGCATAGACCCAATATAAAAGCGCTTATACAGATTCTTATAGCGCATCTAAACAGAAAGTTAGCGCATTAAAATTGCAAATTTCCCAAAAACAGTCCGCTGAAAAACCCAACCATAAATTAGCGCATCAAAGCCACAGAGTAGCGCTTCGGAGAAACAGGATAGCGCATGCAAACGGGACAGTAGCGCATCCACCGAATATTGTAGCGCATACAGTTTGTTCTGTAGTGCATCAACAACAAAACCAACAAAAAGATTGTGTAACCGAATAAATAATTTTAGACTTGTGGAAGTCCCCCGAAACAAACTAACCGATTTCTTTTGCAGGATTTTTAACAAATTTCTTGCAGGAAAAGCGAGGAGATTTGTTTTACAAGCAAAACGTTTTTCCTTTCGTTGACCTCGAAAATCGAAATTTGCTTTGTTGACGATCTATTTTCCATAGATTAAATAATCATTGCTATAAAGGGTTAAAAAGAACACCATGTTGATTGGAGCAACATCTCCAAATAGAGGTTAGCAAACCATTGTCTTGAAGGCTAAAAAGAACAACTTATCTGCCGTGTATCGAAAGTGGAAGGTATATGCTCTCCCCTTAACTGGGTGACCAAAAAGCCAAACCACTCTTATGCTTTCTTTTATTCAAGCAATAAATCCTTTAGCAGGCCTGCCTTCCCGAGGAGTTGCACTCAACTCTTAAAGCCGTTTATGGTCGGTGTGAAGGGAACGACCTAAGTGGGGAACGGCTTTGACGCCAAGAATTCCAACCCACTATAATCAAATGTGGAAAGTGACGAAAGTCCTTTTCAATGGTTGCGCGCAGCGATTAGCCTTCCCCCAGTATCCTTGAGATACGTAAAGCCCTTGTTCTAAAGGTTGGGAAGCCTCTTGAGGGAGTTTATCACTGACGGCCGAACGGGAAGCCTGATTAAGAACCTTAGCATTAGAAACTTTGAGCTGAGTCAGTATCCAAACATTTGTAACATCATAGTGCAAGGGTGGGGAAGAATCCGCCCACAAGATTACTCACCATATATCTCCCAAGATAACTACTCAACTGTGAAGAAATTCACTTTGGGTTAACTTCTGGCAAAAGGCAAAAAAACGGGCGCCCTCTAGGGGGTGACACGGCTGTTTGAGCTGACGGAGTATCGAGACTAGTGAGCTATGATGTTGCTTATGACCCTTGAATAAAGAGTCTTTCTGAAGTGTTTATCTTGTATCCAACCTGTTAAAACATTGGGGATTCAAAAACATCCTCGACAGAACATACACTTTATGTTAGATTAAGTAAAATGATTATACTTTGTGTGCCGTGTTTACATTTTGTATTTTAGAAAATCATCCATCCTACTTGATAATTCTCTCAACAAAAATCAAAAACATCACAAAAGCACCAAGAGGAAAAATCAAGGCAGTTTAGCGCGTGAGAACAACATATTAGCGCGTCAAACAGTTACTTTAGCGCATCTGAAGAACAAAATAGCGTGTCCAACAAAAACAGTAGCGTTTCAACTGAAAGTAAAACAGAGACCAAATATTTTAGTGCGTGTAACGAGCATCTTAGCGCGTGGGATTTCTGCTTTAGCGCATCAACCAAACCAGTTAGCGTGTAAAAGTCATAGTGTAGCGCGTCAATTTTCCGAAAACTTCACAACAAAATTCAAAAAAATCTGTTTTAGCGCGTGTAACGAGCATCTTAGCGCATGGGATCTCTGCTTTAGCGCATCAACCAAACCAGTTGGCGCGTAAAAGTCACAGTGTAGCACGTAATTATCAGAAAAACTTCACAGCAAATTTCAAAAAAGTCTATTTTAGCGCGTGTAACGAGCAGCTTAGTGCGTGGAATCTTTGTTTTAGCGCATTAACCAAATTAGTCGGCACGTGGAAAATACAGTTTAGCGCGTGCATATTTCACAGTCAACCACACAAAATTTTCCAAAATCAATTGTTTAGCGCGTAACCAGGGGCAGAGTAGCGCGTAGATAAATAGTTTTAGCGCATTGAGAGAATTTACTAGCGCATCGAACAACTGTTTTAGCGCGTGAGAAAAAGGAGAAAAACAGAGAGTTGGAAAAACCAAAATTTTTGAAAATCTCAAAAATATTTCAAACACAGTTTTTCATCAAAACACGTTTTTCATCAAACCAGAGTGACAGAAACAAGCCATAAAACTATTTTTCAAGTCAAATTTGCGTCAAACAAGGTTGTCCAAATCTGAAAACGAATCAAGCATTAGAGGACGTCTTTTCTATCATAATCCGGAAACTTGTCATCATCAGTGTCAATTCAATCCTTTAAATATCTTACGGATCTCATCTCAAAAACACTTGTCTAGAAATTTTCCAAATTGTCAAATTCAGTTTCCAGATTGGGAAACTCTTATCCATATCATTTGACATACTTTATCGTGAACGAATAGCTAAACCTTCATTCTGATAAAGTAAAATTTGAAATTTTCAAAACAAGAATCAACTGAGTCCAAATCAATCAAAGGAAATCATTGATCACTCATGCATGACTAATCGCCTTATTCTGAGAAAGAAGAACCTCTATCGCAACATCACGTTAAAGAAACAGCAACCAAGCTTTTCCAAATTCATCAAGAGAAATAAATTTTTATACATCAATCGTCAACTCTTCAAATCCCATCGGGTATTTCTTTATCACGTCAAACGTTATATCCAAAACAAATCCAACGAATTTGACAAAGAACCCCTGAAAACAAGAGCATACTGTCAAAAGTCTGCTTTTAATCAAAAGATAAACCGCGGAGGAAAAATCAATCCAGCATTCCTGCCCGACGAGTGCATCACATATAACACACCTAGACCAGAACCACCAACACCAGAGCAAAACATCAACGAGGACTTTGTTCCTTTCATCACTGAAAGTTTCTATTGAAATGCCTGTCACTCGTTCTCAACGAAACAAACAAAGCGAGACACCCGCGGAATCAAGTATGAATCGCAGGTTATCAAATCCTTTTGAAGTTCCATCTTCAGAAGATCCTGAAATTACTGATGCAATTCTTCAGGAATGCCAAGAAAATCCTTCATTCCAAAAACTCATTGAAAAACTCATGGAAAATGACAAAGAAAAATATCTGCTTATGCTTACAAGCAAAGGTGTCAAAATTCCTGAAGATTTCGACGCAAATGTCTTTCAAACAGGATCTCAACAATACACATATCAAGAACAACAAAGGGAAGAAGAGACTCGCATACCTGAACAACGTATTCCAGAACAACATATACCAGAAATGCGAGTACCTATGTTCGAAACCCCCGAACAACACATACCATTTGCTACACCTTTTCAAATGAGAACAAATCCAAGGGAAGAACTCTTCCCTCGGCAAGATAATACGCCTTTGGTTGCTCTTACTCAACAGATGCAAATGTTGCAAAGACAAATGCATGATATGCAACAAGGGACAACAGTGCGGTATTCTATAAACGAAATCTGTCCTTATCCATTTGACAGAAGCTTAAACATGATACCTTTTCCTCCAAACTCAGACATTCCTAAATTTGATAAATATGATGGGAAAGGTGATCCTCGAGATCATGTTCGAGAATTTTGTACTATGAGTCTTGAATTTGCTCATAATGACACGTATCTGATGAGGTTATTCCCAAGAAGCCTGGGAGGACAAACAATGGAATGGTTATCCAAGATTACACCACCTGTTAGATCATTTGACGAATTAGTCAACAAGTTCATCACCCATTATTCTTACAACATCCAACATGCCATAACCATGTTAGATATCTGCAACACCAAACAAAAGAACAATGAAACATTCATGTTATTCCTTCAACGTTGGCGACGCATGGTATCAAGATATCCTCGCGATATTCCTGAAAGAGAGAAAATGGAAATCTTCATTGATAACTTGAATGGGGAAATGAGTTACAGACTCAAACTTCAATGCATCCCATCTTTTGACAAGTTAATTGAAAATGGCATCCAAGTAGAGGAAGCTTGTGTCAAAAAGGGAACACTCAAATTCTACAAAGAAGGAACGAACTCATCAAACTACAATAACCAAAACAATACCAATCTAGACAAAACTCGATTTTGGACTCGAAACAAAAACGACGGCAACAATGAATCCTATGATCCTAAATCTAAACAGCCAGTGCTTGCTTTATCAGGAAATACTCAGAATACGAAAAATCCTAAAAATGCTACTCCCAATACACCCAACAATACTCAAGGACAACTCAACACCAACAATGCCAACGATAATCAAAACAAAAATCTGAATCCAGGGCCTAACAACAATTCACGCAACAACACCAACAATTTCCATAAGCGTATTTTCACACCATTGGGCCAATCATTAGAGTCCCCATTCAGAGAGCTGTTAGCAAACAAGGTTCTTTCTTTACCTCCAATCAACAATTATGAACCCCCGATCAAACCGCCTTGGTGGAATGATTCCCATTATTGTGATTTTCATTGAAACAAAGGTCATAGAACAAACGGGTGCATGAGATTGAAACACATAATCCAAGACATGATTGATCGAGGGGACTTAACAGTGGATGGTCTCAAAACAAATAATGATCACGAAGCCTTCAAAGATCCTTTACCAGATTATAAAGATGGAGCATCAACTTCAAACGATACCCGTGGAGCTCGTATTAATCACATCTACAACAACACAATCAATCACATATCAGCTGAAGACCATCAAGTCAATGTTATAACCATTCGAGATAAACGTGATCATGAATCTGTCAATGTAACAACCCGGACCCAGAAATATGTCTTAAAGGGGCATACTGCACCTCCAACCACCACACCCAAGATCCAATACGACTTAGTTACTCAACTGCGAAAAACTCCGGCTCAGATATCTATCCTGGAATTGTTAAAGCTATCTCCAAGACACAAAGACATATTGGAGCAAGCGCTCTTAGAAACAAATGTACCTCAAAATCTGGATACAGACAAATTCCAAGCTATGGTGGCCCACATGACAGAGTCTCATAACCTCACTTTCTCAGAGCATGATAATACTTCATTGAGTCATCCGCATAATACTCCTCTACATATTGAAGTCATTGTTTGCAAACACCGTGTCAAAAGAGTCTTAATAGATGGAGGAGCCGGACTTAATATATGTACTTTAAAGCTTATCCGTGCACTAGGTTTCTCAGAAGAATCTATTGATCCTTGTAAAAAGATTACCATAAAAGCATATGATGATGAGGAACGGTCCTCTAAAGGAATAGTAATATTACCTATTCAGGTAGGCCCAGTGCAAAAGGATACTATATGTCAAGTTTTAGATATTGATCTCACTTATAATATCTTACTAGGCCAACCCTGGATACATGAAATGCAAGCAGTACCTTCTACATACCACCAGTGTGTCAAATTTCCTTATGATGGACAGGAAATCTCCATATCAGCTGATCACAATCCATTTCAACATTGCAATACAATGGGGGTAGTCCAAGACAGTTTGGTTCCTTATAATAGAGAAAAGCAACAGTCTTCGACACCTGATCTACCACTAGCAAAATCCAACTCCTTATGGGGAGATTTCAAACAGAAAATGCAAATCAAAGACCAAGGCATGGGCGAATACTCTATGGAGCCTTTGTGTTTAACCAAATTGCCAACATCACCTAGATCACATGGTTTACCTACTCTATCAATACATCAGGCAACTCAGCCCATAACTAAATTTAATGGTACCTTCATCCAATTGGGGACTCTAGCACATGAATCAGAAGATAAAGATGTTCTTAACTGGCTATACAAAGATGAAGAAGAAACTAATAGAGCGGCCGCTCTAGACATTGTTCTACCAACACACTTGTATGGAAAAGGCTACCTGATCATGAAACAAATGGGATATGGCGGTAAAGGACCTATTGGGAAACGCCAAGAAGGAGTCACTGAACCTATAGATCTTCCTTCACAACTGAGTAGAAATAAAGCAGGATTAGGTTCTACATTCACTTTCCTATTAAAAAGGCCGCCAAATGCAAATACAAAACCTCAATGGAAAGAAAAGAAGAAATACAAGGAAGAATCATGGCAGGAAGCTCTCTTTGAATCAGCAGAAACAATCCGTAAGGCAAGAAAACGTCAAGATCAGAAGATACATCAGGGAAAGCTTCTGAATCATAAGAAGGCCATATCTACAGCAGTGGCTCATATTCACACACCAGTGGCTCAAGAACCAATCCTATCATCACAAGCACCCATCATTCCTCCCCGAGGAAGCACAATATATGAACAAATCCAGAATGTAGAAGATGGATCAGATACAGAATCCACACAAAATGTCAAAATAGTATCTATCATCAAGGATTTATTTTCGCCATACAACATACCTGTCTACAACACAGATAGAATTTGGGATGATGCCTATGAGACCGATTCAAATGAATATGAATGGGGTACCTGCTCCGACGCTACTACAAATATCCCCGATGATACTAATTTCATATCCATTTCTCAAGAAGAACATAACGCAGAAGATAGACCTCTTGAATTTGGACCACAACATATCTATGACGTTCAGGAAAGCGAACAGCAATATTATGAACAAGTCTATGTAGAAGATGATACCATCGAAGACCTCGATGAAACCCTAAATTTCTTTAAAAACAAAACCCATCACGATGATAACTCTATTCTAACACTTACAGTAGCTGAACTTGACCCACCCCATGATTCCTTACCACTTGTCTTCCCTGATCTCATCGACTGGACTGAACCTGAGACTCATGATATCCCAATTTTTCCAGATGATGAATCTATTATCCACTACCTATGTACCGTAAATCCCAAAACAGGCTCTACCAGTGAACCGCATAATGACGTCTGTTCTTCAGGGAGTGCCAAGTCTCTCAGTCGCAAAAATGAATCAAATAATGAATCTAATGCTGAAAACCAGTCAATGGCAGCAATGGATCCCAAAAAAGTAAAAATAAAGGATGCATCTGAGGGTGAAAACCTTTTTAAGGCACCTAATGATGGGAAACTTGACACTCTTCCTGAACATTTTCATGAACGATCACCCATATTGATTGAGCCCACTCAATCAATCAACATTGGTACCACTGAAGCAGTCAGAAACATTCACCTTGTAGAATCTTTGACCGAAGAGGAAAGATTGGCATTCATCATCTTCTTTAAAGGACAGAAAATTAACTTTGCCTGGTCATATGCTGATATGCCTGGAGTGGATCCACACCTAATCATGCATCACTTGTCCATCTCTGCAGGGGTCAAGCCAGTCAAGCAGAAACTACGAAAGATGAATCCACAAATAGCACTCATGGTCAAAACAGAATTAAAGAAATTATTAGATGTCGGATTCATCCGACCTATTGACTATGCAGAATGGATTTCTAACATTGTTCCAGTCTCAAAACCAGATGGTAGTATCAGAATATGCACCGACTTCAGAGATGTCAATAAAGCTTGCCCAAAGGATGACTTTCCTCTACCAAGTATTGATATAATTGTAGATCTCACAGCAGGCCATGCAATGTTCTCATTAATGGACGGTTTCTCAGGCTATAATCAAATCAAAATAGCTCCTGAAGATCAAGACAAAATAGCATTCACCTGTCCTTGGGGAACATACTGTTGGAATGTAATGCCTTTTGGCTTAAAGAATGCCGGAGCCACTTACCAAAGAGCAATGACAACCATATTCCATGATATGATGCACACATTTATGGAAGACTATGTGGATGATTTACTAGCCAAATCTTTCACCAAAGATGAACATCTTGGCATCCTAACAAAGATCTTTGATCGATTGCAGAAATTCAGAGTCCGACTCAACCCTAAGAAGTGTGTCTTCGGGGTGACATCAGGCAAGTTACTAGGTTACATCGTCTCTGCTAAAGGTATTGAAGTGGATCCAGCAAAGGTACAAGCCATCATAGATATGCCACCACCGAAAAATATTAGTCAACTTCGATCTCTCCAAGGGCGACTTCAATCAATTAGGCGATTCATCGCTCAACTAGCAGATAAAAGTCTGCCATTTAACCACTTGCTACACAAAAATGTGCCATTCAAATGGGAGACTAAATGTGCAGAATCCTTTTACCAAATCAAACAGTACCTGATGAGTCCACCAGTTCTAGTACCACCAATTGCAGGAAAGCCTCTTATATTGTATATATCAACGACAGATGTTTCACTGGGGGCATTATTGGCACAAGAAGATCAACAAGGAAAAGAACGCACCATATATTACATCAGTAGAACATTGAATGGATATGAGCTCAATTATACATTCATTGAAAAGGCTTGCCTAACAGTTGTTTTTGCATCTCAAAAGTTCCGACATTATATGCTAGCACACACTATCAAGCTAGTAGCCAAAATTGATCCTCTCAAATATTTACTCAGCAAGGCAGCTCTCACAGGCCGATTGGCTAAATGGGTTATGATTCTCAGTGAATTTGACATCCACTACACAGAAAGACGAGCCATCAAAGGACAAGCAATTGCAGATCAGTTGGCTGAAGCACCGCTACCAAGAAAACAAACCATGGACATTGAATTTCCAGACAGGGACGTTTTTGCTCTTTCCTCCAAACAATGGATCCTATACTTTGATGGATCCTATACCCAACATGGTTCAGGGGCCGGCATTCTATTCATCACCCCTGAAGGACACACTATGCCAAGATCATACAGGCTTATGTTTCCATGTACAAATAATATGGCTGAATATGAAGCATTGGTCATAGGCATCAAAATGGCCGTCGAATGGAAGATCACAGAATTAAAAGTCTATGGAGACTCACAATTGGTCATCAATCAAATCAACAACAACTATCAGACAAAGGATGATAAGCTACTACCCTACAAACGGATGGTGGATGATTTCAAATAGTATTTTGTGCACATCACTTTTGAGCAAATACCAAGGTTAAATAACAAAGCAGCTGATGCAATGGCTACGATCGCTTCATTACTACAAATTCCAGAACAACAGAGTCGTTATGAGTTCCTGGTAGAGCAACTGTTCTCTCCCGCCTATGACCATTCTGAATCTCATGTTATATATGCCTTAACCGGTTCAGATTCTCTGTTATATGGACCAATATATGACTACCTCAAGCATAATATATTACCCATTGACCAATCCCGCAACCAAAAACGTAACTTTATCCGACAAGCTGCCCGTTACACCCTTACCGCTGATACCTTATATTGTCGGGGTCTAGATGGTACTGTTCTTCGTTGTCTTGATCGTAATGATTCTGATTCAGCTTTACACGAGCTTCACGAAGGTATTTGTGGTACACATTCGAGTGGCACTACTCTTGCTAAAAAGTTTCTACGAATGGGATACTACTGGCCTACCATGGAAAAAGACTCATATCATTTCGCCAAGAAATGTCCTAAATGCCAAATCCATGGCAATCTGATACATGCACCAGCACAGGAACTGCAACCATTTACCACATCCTGGCCCTTTTGTCAGTGGGGATTAGATCTGGTAGGCAAAATACATCCTTCATCTTCAAATGGACACAAGTTCATTATAACTGCCACAGAATACTTTACCAAATGGATTGAAGCAATTCCCATGACCACAGTAACTGGGAAACAAATTGCTTCTTTTATCTTAAATTATCTGATCTGCAGATATGGTATTCCAAGTTCAATTGTCACAGATAATGGACGACCTTTCAAAAACCAAGATGTGCAGGAACTATGTGAAAAATTCAAAATCCAGCATCGATTTTCTACACCATACTATCCACAAGGAAATGGTCAGGCAGAAGCATCTAACAAAACGATCCTAAAAATCCTTAAGAAAACAGTGAATGATGTAGGCAAAGATTGGCATATACAACTCAATCCAGCTCTTTGGGCCTACAGGACTAGCATCCGCACACCTACAGGGGCAACACCATATTCCTTGGTATATGGATCAGAGGCTATTTTACCCTTGGAGATAGAAATTTCATCTCTTAGAGTCTCTTTGAAAGGTTTGATTCCAGATGAAGAGTATCGAGTCAACCGACTACAAGAATTGGAACTATTAGATGAAAGACGCCAACATGCTTATACTCATCTCAAAGCATATCAGCAACGCATGTGCCGGAGCTACAATCATAAGGTCATTCCTCGTAATTTCAAGGTTGGTGATCTAGTCTTAAAAGAAAATCCAAGAAACTAGCAAGATAGAGAAAAGAAAGGGAAATTTGAACCTAATTGGTTGGGTCCCTATGTCATCATTTCAGTCTATGGGTCAGGTGCTTATCAGCTAACAAATTCTGAAGGAGATGTGCTTGATGATCCAACTAATAGCATTCATCTAAAGAATTACTATACTTAAGGTAGCCTAGTGTACGGCAAACGCAAAAAAAAAAAAAAACACAACTCCAAAAAAAGTCAAAATACAAAATACAATAAAAACACATGGTGAAAACCTGGTAAACAGGCGCCTTTGTGAAAGGCCGGCTCCTTTCTCTATATCCATGCCATTTTATCCATCAACACGCTATCGGCCATCGCCCGACACTTAGCCTCTATCCATCCAAGATATACTTAGCGTAATCACTATCCTGAGTTATCTATCTGTATCTATTCTCTTATCGTACCACACCATGACTTGAAAATCACTGTACATAACCATATCCAGACACACACTCACCTTAGCACATTAAACTATTCACAAATTTGCAAACATTCAAAGACATTCCAACTATTGTAAAATCTCAAGACACAGGACATCCAACAAACACAACTGCACTTCCTTACAAACAACCAAAACACGAACAATACACAAGGAACTCAAGGATGGATGATTTTCTGAAATACTAAATGTTGCATTATCGCATTAAAGTCTTGATTATTTTACATTTTGAACTTTTTAAATAAATTGGAATCTTCTCATCAAAAGCTTCAAAGCCAGAGATCATGAGGAACTTCCAAAATTTTCTTAGTCTTCTGTCTAGGAGGCAATCACTTGTACTGTGTGAATATTTGCCTCGAGATGTGATCCATATCACTAAAGGCTTGATCCCATTTCACGCATTATAAATGATCTACTCTTGTCTATTTACGCAATACGCCCTCAGGTCGTCCTGGTTCAAATATACCTTGGCGCTTGTGCTATCTTGCAAAATTAAAAATCATGTAAATTTTACTCAGGTTATTATGGTTCAATTATACCATTATGCTTGTATAAATTTTCAACATTTCCAAAAATCAAGAAAAGCTCCATGATGATATTTACAAAGAAAGCAAATAAATGGTTATATCGGATGGCAAATACAGAATGAGAGATGATCCAAACACAATTAGTTGCATATCATTTTACAATTAGTTGCATATCATTTTACAATTAGTTGCATCTCATTTTATTATAAGTTGCATATCATTATTATCTCTTCTATCATTATTACATCATTACACATCATCTTACATAAAGCCACATATTAACATCATACATCTCATTTTCAAGATACATCTCATAACACACAAAAACATACATATATATCATACATTACATCATGTATATAAGCATTACATCATCATGTAAAAAGGAAGAAGCACACATAAAACATACATCCATAAACACATCACATAGGTCAAAAATGGTGCTCTATATATATATCTCTCAAAAAATGATCAACATCTACAGAATGTGTCGAAACTATGTCCGGTACAAAGAATACACTGCTCAAAATACAATAGAGACCATGTCTCTCAAGTATGACTATCCCCTGATGGAGATGGTCTAGCCCCTGAGGCACCTGCTCCTGGATCTCTAGGAGGATCCTGTCTGGCTCTTGAGACGCTCGCACCCGGATCGGCAGGAGGGTCCTGTCCCGCTGGCCCTGTCACTCCATGGCTCTCCGATCGTGTCCCGGCAGTTCGAGATCGACTCGATCTCGACTGCGCAAAGCTCTCTACACACCGCTCTCTGGGAACCGCCTCCTCATAATGCCGCCTGTAATATGCAGCCTCCTGCACACTCCGTGTTAGCTCTCTCAGGGTGTCTCTCAGGGGACCACCCGCCATAGCTCTCTGTACGGTCGCCAAGGCCTCCTCTGCTCGCCCCCGCCGCTCCATCTCGGTATCTCTCTCAGTGATCAACTGAGAGATCTGCCTCTGATAAGTCAAAATCTGTGCCTGCAGCTACTGCACAGTGATCTGAAGAGTCCGGATCTGGGTGTCCTCTATGTGTCCCGGCACTCGAACCCGTAGCGGTACCTGTGCTGGCGCCACTCCCCCCACTCGGCCTGTCCTGGGTACGGGAGGTGGAAGGATATCTATCCTCCTCCTCTGCACTGGTCTCCCCACCTCCTCCTCTCCTCCTCCTACTGCCGCTAATACCTCTGTAACTTTGCCCTCTCTACCAGCCCCAATGGCCAATCCTCCCCTCCCTCTCTCAATCCGGCCCTGTCGTACCACCCTCTACACACCTCTCCCTCTCCTCCTCCCTCCATCACCCCCATCATCTCCATCATCCCCCTCATCTCCCCCATCTCCCTCCTCTCCATCCAAATCAAAAACCGGTCTCATCTCCTCTGGATCTGAGATCCTCGCAACTGCCCGAGCAGCAAATAAACGAGCGAACTCGTCAGTCATACCGGCATCCTGTATCTCTGGGGCATAGTCCCAGATCTGCCCAGCCAAACCAGTAAACTTCTCAATCACAACGGCACTGTCAATAGTCGGCCCCCAATCGGCCACATCCTGCTGCCGCCGTGCATATAAGCACGTCCCCTGTGGAACACCCTGCTGCCTCCCGAACTACCTCAAAACTCGGGTAACCAAAAACCGCTCAATGACGAACGGGGTCCTCCCAATCAAATGCCTCGTCATAAAAATGAACGGCATCTCCATCCCATCCTCAGCCCATACCTCGCAGCCTGTGTACGGTCTCCAGGTAACCGTATCTATGTCATCAAAAACCCTCCTCCAGTGCTCTAGTTTGCCCAGCTTACGCTGGACAACTAGGCCTCTATAACCATATGCATAAGCTGCCCCCACGGGCCTATCCCTGTCTACCAGTGGCCTCGCTGCTGGAATGTGCTCCCAGCACCATACCTGTAAGAGTGTCACCCTTGCTGATAAACTCCCATATCCAAGGTATACCACCTCATGTAGGCTCCTGTAGAGGTGGGCCAGCATCGCTGACCCCCATGCAAATCTCCGGCCCTGTGTGACCATCTGCTCCAGAACCAGCCCCCATCCCATTGAAAATTCCTTTGACCTGCGATCAGGACAAAGGAATCCTCCAATAAATCCTGCCAATACAGATGGCAGCGGTGCATAATCCATATCCAGGAACTCCTGCCACGGGATCTCATACCCACAGACACTCTCATCATGAAAAATCCGGCGCAGTGCCTCTGTGCCACCCTCCTCTGTCTACTCATAGGGCAATATAGCCCCTACCACAGGAATACGCAGGATACGATAGCAGTCCTCTGGTGTCACGGTCATCTCCCCAGTAGCAAAATGGAAGGTGTTCGTGTCACTATGCCACCTCTCTGCCAGTGCTGTCAAGAGTCCCCGGTTCACAGTGAACCGAGGCATATCTAAAAGTGAGGTCAATCCACACCTCTCAATAATGTCCAGGTCTACCTGTGACAGACGTGGTATCAGTGTCCATGGTCTCGGGAATCTCTCCTTCGACTGCACGATCCCCAATCGCTCCAGTCAACAAACAAAACATATCCAATA